>NW_027112640.1:775147-824920 GCF_000696795.3 Halyomorpha halys | reverse complement strand
TGTTACGTCTTTCAAGAGATGTCCCTCGACATATCTTCTGTAGTGTGCTGTTTTGGTATTGTTGTAGTGATTTCAGGGCTGTTGGGTAAAGATAGTGTAGTAGTGGTGCTTTTTGTAGGAGTGATGGTCGTAGTATTACTTTGTATATGAGTAATTTTAAGTGTAATTATAAGTGTATGGCACAATCTAAGGACCTTTTATGAGCTCTCGTCTCCTTGTTCTAACCCAATGGGACATCAGAGGATTATGATAATTGAAATAGTTCATCCTTAACTACAAATATCTTCTTTCTTTCCTTTTTTTTTTTAGATAATGCGAAAAGTTATATATAGTTAAAGAAAGAAACAAATCGGAGAAGGGATGTCGTAAATCAAAACGGATTTGCATATCAAAAGGAAGAAGCGGCGGAGCACCCTGCAGTTACACAATGCTAGAGCGAGGAATCAATAGGCGGTTGTGAAAGGGAGCGAAAACAGAGCTGTAGGCTTCCATTACGGTCCTCATTACACCACTTGTATCCCTCATCCTTGCTCAGGATGTCTGCCAGCCTCCGGCGTTCATGCGTCAATGTGATCCTTATGTAAACCTTAGGGGAAAAAAAGAAACATAGGACCATTAAAATGGGACACCTCGAGGATCATCATTCAGAGACAATAACAAAAAAAAGATCATGAGGTATAGGACAAGTACACAAACTTAAATTAAAAAATACAATACATTTATAAAAGCATTGCTTTCAATCCTGAACAGATGATTAAGCAGAAACCATTCCTGTTCCCTTCCGCTTATTAAACGTTGTTTGTATTCTAAACATATAAAATAAATTCTTCAATACATACTATCCTTAGCATGTGGAGTACAACAAGGTTTGGTACTATCACGAATGATATTTAATACATACACAGTCACCATTGTTGGGCAAGACTATGCGATTTACGATAAACTAACAGTTACACAATATTTGCTGATGACACGGTTGTTTACAGGACTTGTATCATTCCTTTAAAGGCTCTGCGAAAGTCTTAGAAAACATGTAACTATATAGAGGAACAACTTCGGACCCATCATATAGCTGTTAATGAAATAAAAACAGACGGTTTAGGATTTTCAATTTCCCAAAATGAGGTAAATTAACAAACCATTTCAAAATAACCGTGTAGCCAAAAATATTGTTCAGCTCTAAGAACTCTGTGAAATGAGTGGAATTCGCTAAGAACAAAATCCTGCAGCCTAGGGCAGTTACTGTACACAATTGCATTATTCTGCTAATAAAATGTTTTTTTTTTTTTAGGTGACCAACGTTTCATCCAACTTTGCAGGGCTTCATCAGTGCCAAATGAGAACACCATACAAACATTGTAAGATCAACAATGCAAATCGGACCATCTTCCTGCAATAAATCGAATTAGCGAAATTGTTACTTGTACCCCTTCTAATCTACACAAATAATACTTTCCGAAAGACGAATAAGACGCGTTGGAGGACCCAGAGGGAGGGGAGGAGAGAAGAAAATAGTGACTCAAATTCAGTGCCGGAAGGATAGAATTTTATTTGCATTTTATTAAATTTCGTCACGTAATTGTTTAGTGTTCCTCCCATATCTCTTAATGAACAGATTTAGATTCCTTAGGAACAAGAGCCAAATTTCATAACCTAATAAATAAGATAAGAAAAATAAATAAGTTTAAATTGAAAATGGATAATTAGTTAGTTAAATGGTTAATTTCTGATTACTATAATATTATTTAACGCCTTAATAAAGATAAAATCGTAAAAATAATATAAAACAGAAGACGGAAGTGGCGGAGGTTTAATGGTTTCCTGGCTAACGTCGAATTTCATGCATTGTTATGTTAATACTGTGTATTCTGTATATCTCTCCATTGGTTTATGTAGGAAATACTCCCGACCCGACTTTATGTAATGGCCTTTCGGAACAAACAAATGAATATGTAAGAGGGGCCGTATTAGGCAGATTTAAATTCTCCTCGAGATTTGCGAGAGGAAGCTAATACTAAAATTAAAGAATAAATTCTCTCCCGAGGAGGGGGCCCTTAAAAAACTTTAATATTATAAGGTGCCTTAGGTAAAGTTGTGCTTACTTTTCATAGCAGGGTAGAGTAGAGATAAGGGCAATGAATAAGGTTTATTCCTTAAATACCACACAGGGACATTTATTAGGCCGCCGCACGAGCTCTTGTTTTCCTTCGGGGGCAATACCAATAAATTAGAAAGAGCACTTTTTTTTTTTCCTTCCCAAGCAGTTAGAGTTATTTGTGCGATGCGCGTAGGCTTCTATTTGTGCGCATTCTGTTTGCCCGCCCTCTTACTGTGTGCTCGGCCCAGCGGTTTACTTACACGTTCCAGCGCAAATAACTTGCGCGGACCCTATTTCAGATTGTCCCTTGTATATACAGCGCCAATCCAATTCCTATCCCTTCATATTTATTTTTCTGTCGGTAATATGATCCCTCCATATCAAACAAGCATACACACAAACAGAAACATTTATTTTATTTTTAAACCAAATGCTGCTTCAGTCCTACGCTAGGAAATATTGAAGTATTTCTACAAAATATGTTCTCTCTTACTAACATAGAAATGTTAGAAGATGACCCCTTCATAAAATTGGAAGTTAATACACATCACTAAACAGATACACCCACATATATACAAAATATATATTATTGGGCTAACATAACTAGAAACCTACATTGCAAATATTATGCTTTATATATAGAATATATATAATTATTATATATAGTTATACTTGACTAATAAATAGAATATATAGTATCAAGTATATCCATTGTTTATTTCTACATCATTTATAATTTATACTTATATTTTTTTTTTTTTTTTCCTACTGTTTCAAAAATTTTTTTTAAATTCCTAATCGTTCAAATTACGTCAATGTATCATACAAAAATATACGCATTTTACAACGCACTATGTATCGTTATAACCCTATGGCAAACAGTATGTAATAATTAATAAAAATCAACTATAAAAATATCTCTTTATCAACATAAAAATCCAATCTTTTACCATAAGTATTTTATCATCTTCATTACCAGAAATCTCCTGATTCTAATAAATTATTAGTTTCAAACTGATGAACTAGGTTAAAATATAGAATCAAAAATTGATTTGCATTATTTTATTTTACTTATTTATTCAGCGAAATAATGTGGTCCTACCATATGGCAATCTATCGATCGTTGCCAAAATAACATAAAGAAATGATAAACATAAAATAAAATATACGTTTATCAGACTCAATTGATACGGAGTTGTAGATACTGCAATGGTTTACAAGCAAGAATAGTAAAGTTTTGAACTCATTTCTAGAGATAAAACTAATGATAAATATGAACTGCTTAAATGAAAATTAAATAATAAAAAAAAATTGAATGAAATAACTTATGAGGAAAATTATAGTGACAAATTTACTACTGATAAATTAAAAATAATGAAGCTTATAAGTTCATAAGAGGAATTAGCTTAGCTCCATTTCAAAGTACCTGTAATTAGTTCCATTTTTGCCGTTATCAGTTAAATTAAAACATAGTTTTTAAACTGGTTTCTAATACTTGGTTTGCCGAGGTTAAATCCACTGCCAATGAGTTAAAATCATTAGGTTCGATAAAAAGAACACTAGATATTACAAGATCTTTGCTAGAACAGCAATAACCTTTTCCTTACTCATTACTGTCTTTTCATTACAAGTACGACTGATAACGAGCTATTTCAACTTTCTCATTTGTTTCCAATTATACGCAGGTAAAGGTTGGCTTGATTTCATAAAATTACTAACATGGAATTCCATTAATACCATACTATTATGGAATTCTAAATTTGTTCAAATATTTACGAAATAATCTACTTAGGAAAAAGTTTACTGCTATATTTATATTTTTATTATAAAGAGTAATTCCCTCATAATGTAATTATAATAGTTCAAATATATTATAAAAGATTTCTTAAACGAATTATTAGGATAAGCTTGGAACCTAGAGCAAGCTTCATCCTTTACTCCTATGGACGATCCAGCGAAATTTATAAACGATAATATATTTGAGGAATTTTCTGTCAAAATTTAGTACACTCAATTATTAAAAGTGAAGATCTTAAAATCGATACAAATTTAAACATAAAAAACTATTTCAGTTTATTTCAAAAATTTAATTGTCAAAAAGGCGTTAAAAACACATTTATCTACATGATGATCCAACGATAAATTTTAAATTTATTTTAATAGCTTTACAGAAGTGAGTATATTGATTTTGATTTAAACAAAAAAAAACCTCATTTATTTAATTAAATTTAAAAAAAAAATAGTTATCTACAATAGTTATCTACTAAACCTAGAAAACAATTTTTTTTTCTTTTTAATTAATCCAAATTTCATATATTAGACCCTTCACTTGTTTAAATGAGGATAATCGATAAAAAAAATATATAAAATAAATAAAAAATATAATAAAACGAACGAAAAGTGTAATATAAGTGGAACAGGATGTCAGTGGGGCAGAGGATGGGCCGGTGAAAGTGGCCACTAACGGGCACTCTCCGTCCTTTCACCCAGCCCCCGCTCCGTCTATCTTTCTGTTTCATGACATTTGTTTACCTTTAGTCCATTTAATAATTAATATTATGTTACAAATATCTTACATACATTATTAATTATCAATATATATATATATATATATATTATTAATGTATGCTGCATTAAGTAATTTATTTTGTAAGCAATTAAGAACTATCTATTTATTTTAGGTTCTATTGCCGTTTTTCTCTTCTTAGTATTTCTGTTCAGTGATTGTTTTTTTGTTCTAAGCAGTAATTAATTAGTTTTAAGGATTGAGGTATGGAGATGAAAAAAGAGATAAATACAAATCCGAAAAAATAAAGATATACATAATTCGATTTATTCTTATTTAAAAAAACATTATTGATAAATATTTTTTAAGCAAAATTAGGAAAAGGTCTCTAAAATTATCCAAGTTTTTCAAAAAAGCATCTTGAAATCCAAAATAAATACCATTTTGCAAAGAAAATAGAAAAATGGCAATACACCAGGGAAAATATTTAGTAATTAAAAAAATGAAAATTTTATTAATATTAAATACTAAACAATTATATCAGTAAGAAATGACTGAAAAAAAATCACGTAATTCTTAAAGATTTGTCATTTATAAGAACCGCCAAAAGTTGTTTTTTTCGTAAATCAAAGATTTATCAAAAAATTGTGTTATTCCTATAAGCTAGAGCTAAGATTTAGTAATTGAAGGGTTAAGGGTGAAGGGGTCCTTAATGAGGACGCTGAATAATGTGGAAACAAAAATTTAAAAAATAATAAATGACAAAAAATAAATAAATCTCCCACAACTCCTGACGATCAACGGACATCAGAAGCATCCTGCCACGCTGAATTTTGTAGGACATAAAGATAAAGTAAAATTATTGGATATAAAGTCATAAGCAAAACAACTTTCCTATGTAGTATTGCTTGATGAACTGGGTCAAACTTGAGAAAGTCCTAACTAATTAGCAGCAGACCTTGACATTGAGCATTTGATTGGTATGGTTTTTTTGTCTTTTATAAAATTAAAACAAAGGTTTGGTAGAGTACATCTCCATCCATCGATAGATTGCGGAGATTGGGTGAGAGAGATTACCAGTCTTGATTAAGATCTGCATTGTGGGCCAAAACGTTGCCAATCAATAGATAGTAGAGAACTATTTCGTTTTTCTTGACCGCAATCTTCACCATCTCCTTCCAAAATTAA
The DNA here is from genome assembly GCF_000696795.3 of Halyomorpha halys. Classification (NCBI taxonomy): domain Eukaryota; kingdom Metazoa; phylum Arthropoda; class Insecta; order Hemiptera; family Pentatomidae; genus Halyomorpha; species Halyomorpha halys. Next base: position 819,128 of record NW_027112640.1, on the reverse strand, counting down.
AATATAATTTAATCAAATTTTATTACAACCACTATTTAGTCCCAAGATTATATTATATCCAAACATTTTGTATTCATATTTTATCTCCAGAGACGAGGGAGAGACATATTATAGGCCATGGTACTATTGAGTTATGAATATCATCTAAAGATGATCAATGAATTTGGAGCCAAATATAAAAAAAAATCGAACTAGTCTCGGAAACAAAATGGTGGATACATTTTTTTATTCGTTTTTTCTTAAAACGAAAAACATCAAAGTTTAAAGGGGTTAATTATTTTCCTTGGTCCATTAAAACCTTTATTTTTTATATTGATGAACACAATTGTTAAGTAAAGCTTTTCAGATTGAATTTGAAAACGACTGACACGTTAAAAAATGTTTACATATCGGATTTCTGAAGAGTTGCCGCTCAAAAATGATTAACAATATTAATAAACTTATTAAATATAAGAATATAAACCAATTAAAATCAATAAATAAACCAGAAACCGGGTAAGGTTTTAACAATTTTATTTTCGAGGTCATTTCCGTCGTAAAAGCGTGGGATTCTCCGGTGGATGGAAAAAAAAAAAAGCAATGGTTTGAAATGGATAGCAAAAACACATGATTATATAAATTAGCCACAAGCCACACACAGGACTATTAAAGTTGATATTACATCTAATTATTACAGGTTTAAGTTTCAATCTACTTGGGAAATGAAACCAGACAAGATAAAAACTAGCTTTGGGTAATTAATGTATGTAGATATACTGCTAGAAAAAACTAAAATAAAAATGAAAAAAATAAATAAAAAAAATTGATGTTGATAAAATATGCTTATGCTACAAAATACGAACGCTTTCAGGACAATCATTCATAGCAGATAGATACAATTTTCTCAATTTAGGTCTTATAGAAAATTGTTTTCATAATGAAATTATAATAAAGAGAAAAATCGCAGGTTCATCATTGATAGAAAAAAAAACTTATTACAAGAAAGAAATTGTAGTTATAAAATACATATTTTATATATTTACATACGAAAATTTTATTCACTATTTGTAAAATAGTTGTTCTTTACACCACTTCTTTTTTACATGATAAAGTGAGAAAAAAGTTAATTAACTGAGTTATTGTAAGCTTAGATTATGCTATGACGAATATATGTATTGAATTACAAGTTTAAGTTTAATTTTCTGTTTTATTTGTTAATTTATTTTATTATTATTTTCCTTCTATTTCTTAGTATTCAATTTATAAATTTGGTGTGAATGAACTATATGATCCCTATTACCATTGCCTATAAATATAAGACAGAATTTATTAATAAACCAAAAAAAAAAATTGTAGGTATATTTGCTAAACGTTTAAAAACGATTGTTATAAGCTTCACAGTATATTTCTAGTCCATGTTTCTATAAACACTCAAATCCTTTTAACCATGGTTTGTAGCAGTATTATACTACGGCTGTGGCGGAATTAACTATGGGGCAATATCATTAGAGTATAAAAATGTTTTTTGCTTTTTCCATAAAACCCATAAAAATTAATTTTCTCTTAAGGTGTCGCTATTACCCCACTCTTCCCAATATTAGTTTTCATAAATCAAAAAATCTGATATTTCAAAATTGTATTCCCCCTCTCTCCGCATTACCTATAAATAAGGGGTATATTTTTTAATATTCATTAATTTACATACTTGCCCAAAAGAGGACAAACATCCTTGAATAATAATCTACATATTCAGACAAACTCGTTAGAACGTCGCTTCCTCAATGAATAAACAGTACGCAGGTGTCGCCGAAGTGACATCCTACCCAAGAGGCGACAAGCAAAGAACAACAAAACGAAGGGAATAATGAGAGAAAGTGTGGGAGCCGGAGGCACTTTCTACTCACGATCTGACGGCATCAATAGATCTGTCTTGGAGTCAATAACATCCCACACATAGTCCTTTATTAGAGCCAGCCATGTCTTCGTCACTTTACTTTCATTTACTCCACAGCTGTTGGCCAACACATTAAACTAGAAGGTAAAATACAACCAATTTTTACGAATTCCTACATCAGCGCAATAGAAAAAAAATCAAATTAGATTAAGAATATTTGCTTGATTATTGAATATTAATTTGGTTAATCCCAAAAAATAAAAAAAAAATTAATTTGATTTCAAAAGGACCAATGTTAATTTTTTTTTAATTTGTGTTTTTTATACCAAACGTTTTTAATTTAATAATCTTTTATCCTCAAAGACCAATGTCTAATAACAGACTAAAATAAGTTATATTTTGGGAATTTAATGGTTAGTTTAAGTTATATCTTTTATATATTTTTGTAAATTTAATAAATAGAAGACTAAATGAAGAAAAACACAAAGACATTGATCCTCTTATAACCAAGCCACATATTTATAATGTTATATTTTAAAGGTAGCCTGTTAATTTCGATCGCTATACATCAGTCTGCGGAAATATTGTCAGGGGATTGGAAAACAGTGGGCTAAAGGGGGAACATGCCCTCAAGGAGCCCCCGATTCTCCAGGTACGATTTTTTTTTTTTTTTGCCTAGCGTTATTATTTTAGAGAGCTTAAAAGATAATGAGTAATCGTCTTGAAAAATACATGAATTTCATTTGAATTTGTCATAATTTCCTTTCATAATTAAAAAAGTAAATATTTACTTAAAAATTTGAGGATTGTTAAAGGTATTTCATAAATTAGATATAATTAATCTGTACGAAACAACGATAAATTGGTGTAAAATAATTAGTAACAACAAGGAGTCCGATAATTGAAGAAATGGGTATTCTCATATTCTAATAAGAATTTTAGCTAAAGCTTGAACTTTTCACTGATAAAATTGACAATCGCTGACCTGTTTCCCTTCAATATTCTGCGAATAATAAGACAAAAGTAATTCTTGTTGTTTTCTTCTTCCTCTTGCCGATAATTTTCCTTGTTTTTCAGCAGACAGGAGCCTTGGATGGAAACCCGACTAGGGATCATGGGCTAACTCAACCGCTAATAAGAAGGAGAATGCCCAAGGAGCAATAAGATGAGAGGCCAAGTTAAATCCGGAGGTCGCCTTGAGCATGGGGCGGGGAGACATCCGATCCCAACTCTTGATTAAGAGCAAAGGAAACCCGAGGAATCAAATTACTGTCATCAAACCACCACCAGTTCGACAAGCATCTCCTTGTCGGGGGTGAAGAGGGGGGCGAAGAATCGGGCGAATCAAAATCGATAGCAGTCTCTGGCATTAGTTTGTGGCTAAAGTTTAATAAGTTATTTATCCGGGGACTTGGCGAAGGAACCAATGGTTAGGAATCAGAAAAAAAAAATGAACAATATTTTTGAATTTATTAAAAATTCTATTTATTTATTATTATATTGATTTATTAAAACTAGTTACTTAAAATGTTATAATAATAAACCTAATTAAAATATGGGAATTGATAAATACCTGGATTGTCGCACAAATTTGATTTATTGATATATAAAGAAGAAATATTTTTGTTTAAATAACAAACAATTATACCCAACGGCATAGTGTATACCCTTATTTTTGATTAGAAGAAAGACATTCTATATATATATATATATATATATGAGCCTATAGATTAGCGGATATACATAAAGCCTTTCATACATATACATGTGCATAAGCAGGATTCCGAACTGGCGCCAACAATGGATCAGTCCTTAAACCTTAATGAACGCTCTTATGCTCCAAAAGTGAAAATATGTTAATTAGGTGACTTAAAAATATTTTAGAGAGAGCTCTTGAAAGAAAAACCAAAACATATTTTAACTATACTTGATAATTTCCATTTTTTATTTCCTCTTGCCCAGTTCCTCTTTGGCCAGATCGTTTCTTCACACGTCTTTCTCATCTCATCATTTCAAATCATGATCACTATGTATCATCAACTTCCACTCTCATGAGTAGTATTTCATGATTTTGGTACATGTCATAATGATTTCTATATATTTCAAGAAAGTTTCTCATGCCTCTGAACCATCAGCAGGTTCTTCTTTTTTTCCCTTCATAAATCTTAATTGTATTCGCTAAGAATTTCAACAAAAGTCTTTTATGGTATTGAGGTTTACACGATGCATGTCTCACAGCAATATTTTAAAACCGAAATGCGAAAAAAAATTTAATTATCATTATAACGAATAAATTAGAAATCTGAGAGAAGGGAATTAGATTTTAGAATAGAACAATAGTTGGGCCTGAGATACAGCATTTTAGATGGTGATTTAACCATCCCGTGATTTATAAGAGATTATTTCTTACTTTTCAACAGCGAAGTGATATATATCAATGACAAGCAAGAACCTTTCACTCACCGTAATTATAAAAGACAATGACTAATATGTGATTGATATCTAAAATCGCCTAATTCATCATGTGTGGATTCTCCAACCTCAAAATCGTGACCATGTACTCCGTAAAATCCAAATCTCTAGTTAACATCAGCCAATAAGCGATGGCAATATCGATCGTATAACTCAATAATTTCATCCTGAAACAGCAGATAAATTGGCAATGTCAAAGTGCTCAGTGGTGCTAAAAATGACCCAAGCGATTACCTAGCTAAGAGCGGAGCGCGCTTTATACCCCAATCCAATCGCGAATCCGAACCGTAAAGAATTCACTAGTTTAGGACGGGCAAGCTTAAGATAAACTCAACCGTTTCTTATTGCTGTTTATCAAAAAAAGTCCATATCAAGAATCTAGCATGTGAGATGTATCCTTTAGAAGATCCGGAACACTGCAAAAACATCATTAAACCAGCCTCTGAAAAGAAACACATGGAGAAGGAAGCTATGACGCATTAAAAAGAAAAAAAATCTTGGGTTTGGAACATCTGGGCCGAAACTGGAAGTGAATAGTGATTTCTTAAGACCATGCGTAATAAATGACGTGTTTTTGAGAATTTTCTATTAAAACCAAAAGCAGTAGTTATGGTAACTGTGCATTGTATCAGCAATAATTTAAATATTACCAAACATATATTATAAGATGTTCTCAATTTTCCTTTGCCAAATAGGTGTAGAAAATCAACAATTTAACTTATCTGTTTTTTTTTGTTTTGTTTTTCGGCCAAAACTCCCATTGGAGTCCTATACTGCCTAACCATTGTTGAGAGTCAAAGTTCTTCATTTTGTGGGACCGCCACTCAATATGAAAAAATCAAAAAGAAAAAGTCACCGTCCCAGGCCGGATTCGAACCAGCACCGCCAATAGACATCAAATCGGTAAGACTGTGTCTTAACCACTAAGCTATCTGTGTTCCCTTATTATGGGGGGCCCAACTTATCTGTTTAAGGTGTTCCCATAATTATGAAATAACTTTCTAAAAGTAGATATGTTGAATTTTGATAGAAAATTCAAATTTATTTCCATCGTTCTACAACTGACAAAACACACTAAGCAGTTAATGTGGTTTAATATAGTCATTATCACACAGTAGTTTAGTCATACACAAAAAAAACTTTTACCACAACATCTCATTAAGAGTCCTGTGTTTAGAGCTAGTAAAGGGTTTATTACTTCTTGACCAAAGGTTATATAAGGAGCTAATGTGGTTGGCATCTACACTTAATCACAGTGTATCTTCCCAATCCAACAATCCTATCAGCTACATCTAAGGCCTGTTGCGAAGTGTACTCAGCCGATCATGCGTACCAGTCATATTTAAAAAAAATGCAATTCAATTGAATAAACACCCAGTAGCAATAGATTGTGAGAAGAACTTCCAGATAAATGGTTTCTATTTATTTTTAAAATATCATGTACGAATTAGGAAATAATCATGCGGGTAATTCATCCAAAGACAGTATAAATAAATGAGATTTATATAAAAAATAGTAACTGAATTTTTTTATAAATTGCGGTATTCTTAAATCTGATTTTTAAATTGGTAAACAATCTTTAGGAAATATGTTTTCTTGGGGTAATAATATTGATATTATATCATGGGAAATGATTCCTGCATGAATAAAAAAAAAAAAAAATGCAATTAACATTTTAACATGGTGAAAGTTTTCATTTTATCAGTTACCATGTTTTACGATCAAAGGCATCAAATATGAATCGTAGATACTTCAAAAATACACAGACTGAAGTGATTTAGATAACCACATTTAAAAAACATGTGGATAAAGTAGAACTAGGGTATGGAGAAAGGGTGGTCGGACAGGGAAAAATAGAATGAAAAGAGATCTTTGTGTGCGTTATACCGATTTAGTAGAAACATCTGTCGTTTTCCTGCTTATCTTTGCTCTACCAACAGAGCCGCTCCAGGCAGCCCAAACCCCACGATGAGGTTAAAACCACTCCAGGGGCACCTTTTCACCCGCCTGGGGTCGATAACCCTTCTCGTCTTTCTGCCCTTATAATATTATTATTTAGTTTTGTTATTTAACGGGGGAAATGAATGGAATCATCCATTGGTCAATTGAAAGAGAATGGTAATTTAATATTACTAGAAGAGGTTTTCAATTTATTCTAAAAACTAATTTAAAAAACCGGGAAGGTTGCTGATGACCGTGTCTATCAATAAATGGAATTTGGTCCGGGTACGGTCAAATTAAACTCAAATAGTAAATTGCTGTACTATTTTTATTAACAAACGGTTCACTCTGACTTTGACTTCCGTCAAAACAGTGTTTGTATCTTTTTTAGCCCTGATGAAGCCCTGCAACTAGGGACGAAACGTTGGCTCAAATAAAAATAGTACACTAATTTACTATTTGTGTTTAATTTGACCGCACCCGGACCAAATTCCATTTATTAATAAAAAATAAAAAAGCGAATAGAAAATACTTTTAGGACTGAAAATATTTTTTAAAAACATCAATAAAAAGTGTTGATACATACATTATGTTATATATATATATATATATGTAACACACCCACACACACACACATATATTTATGTATATACTTTAAACTTTTTTTTCTGAAATATATTCTAAATAGGAGGTTTTAACAACTACTGCGAAGCAGCTATCTCGTAAAGGTTGGCAAATATGATACACAAGTATTAGGGACTGGAACACTACAAAAAAAAAAATCAAAATAGGTCAATCCGTTCAAGAAATTATTTCTAATGTACATAAAGAGATCATAACATTTATTTAAAATTCCAGATATAGGCTCGGGCCTATCGTACCTTCAAAACATCTGATAATAAAGAGAAAGAGCATTTGAAGGAGAGAAAAAAGTAACTTAATAAATTGAAAAAATGGCTAAAACTAGGAATTGGCGAGTATGTAGGTATTTTGATGTTTACAATGCTTCGTATAGTGATTCCAAAACATAAATGCATAAAACATGGAACTATATTTTGAAACGAAATGGGGGATAGCAACGAAAAGTTCCTGGAATCATCGTGGAGTACCTGTGACGCTGATGCAAAATCTGAACAAAATTAAGTGTTTTTAGTAGAAATGTTAAAGCTAATATTTGAACTGATTTATGGTCAAAAATGTAACGAGTAATTAATATTGTTTTAAGGGATATAACAACGCACCATGAACTATACAGCATCCGATTTCCAATAAACTTGAGAACTGGTAGAGAAAAGAAAACGAAAGCTATCACGGAGCGAGGAAGCAAGCCGGACGCATTATTAACAACGCTGAAGCAGGCACCAGAAAAAATGGAAAACAGAAGGGTGTTAGGAAAGAGGAAAAGAGTTCGGGAAACTGCAATTTCCACGGTGTACCCCCGTCATAAAAAACTACGAGGTGTCAATCCGGTGGCCGGATCCTATTACATGGAGCGGTTTCACCACGGGGACATTTTAGACGAGTGGAAAGTGGAATGGAGGCATGCATGATGTCGGTCTATGCATCATTCTCCCTCGCATGGCAACATGTCAGCCCTGCGATAGGGCGGCAAGCAAACCGTGCAGCATGCGACAAACTGCAACGTCAGATAAGCAACTTCGACCTTAGTCTACCTTTTAGAAGTGAGACACCTTTTGCACGGAGGCAGTTTATCATAAAACAAACATATTCCACTACTTTGGAAAGGCTGTTAAACAATAACAATCCTAATATGACTTATTATGCTAAATATTCAAACAGAAAGTAGGCAGTCACATCTACTGAAGGATCAAAGATACATTAGAACAACGTACCGTAAAATATTTTAAAGTTTTATTCCATTTTTTTCAAAACTATAACTTGACATATAAAAATAAAAAGTATATACACGTTTTTTTTAGAAAAGATGAGATAATAATCTTAAATCTTCTTAAATACGTATATATCTGAACAATTGGCATCAAATAAACTATTTTATGTGCCTAAGCTCAACGCAGTAATTTAAAAAACTTCAAAGAAGAAAACCATTCACCAAATACATTCTACGTACTTTATAACATCAATAGAATACTATGAAAACCTATCAACGGTATGATTAATAAATAATAAAAGACCGCTAAAATAAATAAAAGGAACCCTACTAATTTCTTTTTCCAGAATTCATGTTTTCTTTTTATAAATTTTATATTAATCATAAATAATTTCAAAGTTTAAATTTTTTGTATAATAGTACATATTACGTTTTACACCATAAACCCATTTTCCAGCTTCAGTAGAATAAATCACGATTTCTAAGGTTTCATAAAGCGTAAATCTGAACCATTCTAAAATCTTATACAGTTATAATTCTTCCGAAGCCTTTTGGTAATATGAAACATGGACTAATAAAAAGGATGATTTCACTAGGCCTGGAATATTTTTAAGCATAATATATATTTTCTCTTCACACAAAAGTAGAAAAAATAAAATTTGTCAAATAGTACAATAATAAAAATATGTAAAAACAGAATTTTTTATTCTATGTGAATCTAGGACAAAATAAATTTAAGTAAAGAATATATCTTGCTTAATTGATTTGAAATTACAATTTTATTGAAAGAATTATGAAAATAAAAAAACAATTAGACAGTAATCAAAACCTGTGGAGAGTTAGGATAAAAAATGAGGACAAGTTTATTGGAGAAAAGTATCCCCAATTTTTAGTTTTTATTCCCAGTCAAATATTCGGAAATTTCCAATTAAAAAAAAAACGAGTAAAAATTAAAACTCAAACTTTAGTCTTAACCACAGATCAAATTTGAACAAATTTATAATTGCACACATTTATAGTTCGAAGTTTTTTTTAATAAAGTCAAAACGATTAGTAAGTTAATAATTATCCGACTTCAATAACTTTGTTTTGCCTCTAGGGCATTCATTTGCTCATTCAAAAAGCAGCATTAAAAAATTGTAATGCATTGTCTTAAATACATCATATGAAAAAAAAAATCCAGTTTTAGTCAAGATCCCCCTCAATCCCTGATGAAGACCTGAAACTCAGGTCAAAACGTCGGCATAAATAAATATTTTTTTGTTTATTTAGGTTTTTTTTGCTGACCGCACCCCCGACCATCTTTTTCAATCAGTAATCTACGATTAACTATCTACACCTTATATGAAAAAATATTATACACTTCAAGTTATGCTCTAATAAATTTTAATTTTGTCCATAACTTTTTTTCTACTGGATATATCCTAGATTTCAATAGCTAAGAACCTAATCAGAGCGCTTCCGAACATTTTTCAAAACTAAGCGTGTAAATCGGTAAACAAATTTCAGAGGGTATAACGATACATTTTAATTTATATAGATAGGGAGAACAGGCGGATATGGAAAATTCTTAATATCTGAGTTAATACTTTTCGATTTTTTAAAAAACAATTTTTTTTTTTTGCTTTGTTAAGGTAATTTCAGTACCTGTCATATTGTTTCATACATATGGTTAAGAACTTGGCATACATTGTATTTTTATTTATATGTACAAGGTAACTGCTTCCTGTTGGTAATAGTGAGATATTATAAAACCTAATGCTATTCCCAACAACGGTCTATTCGACACAAAAAATGGACTGTATGTATGTATGTACCTGAAATTAATATATTCAAACGAACAAATTATTCCTTTAAATAAAAATATTTGTATAGATAAATATGTATTTTTAACTATTTTACATAAAATATTAAAGCTGTCGGCCAAGACGATTACCGCAGCCCTCTTGCTCTATTTTAGCCAGTTACATATTTGACCTGACATCCGTCCTTCCTCAATTAAACTCGATTGGCCCAATCCAAGCTATTTAACCAGTTCGGAGCCGACCGCGGCCCCCAACGACCGAACCAGATAAACCACAAGCTCTGTTGGATACTTTTGCTGCTTAATAGAAAATTGAAGAAAAGTATAATAAAATATTAGATTCCCCGCGTTCAGTTCAAGGTAGGCTACACCGTCCAGGCGATGTGATACCGAAGCCCTGACGGTACTCATCGATAACGCACGTTTCCTGAAGAGGCTAATAGACGGCCCAGAGCCGAGAAGGGTAAACAAATCCCAATTAGATAGAATTACAACAGAGGGGGCTCTCCGATAATTTGTCCAATTAATCCACGATTTATGGGCCCAAAATCGAAACCACGAGTTATCCCAAGCCTGAGGGTTAATTGCTGATTCTATACGATCGAATACGGTCCAGATCTTTGAGGAGGCGAAATCCAACAAAATTGATATATAAGTACAACTTTTACTGTTAAAGAATGATATATATTATGAGTTAAAAAATATAAATACACACTAAAATTCTCCAAAACGTTCCTTAAGATTTTATATGACTGGAGTAGGATAAATAGACCAGTCATCACAGTCGATTTTTTTTTTAATTCTATTTTCTGAACTCACTTCCTGGATTTTTCGAAATTTTATATTTTGTCCATCCCAAATTACGACGGGGTGACAGTGTAAAAGGAGATACGAGGGACCTTTTTGGTGTTTTAAGCTGGAGGAATAATGTATTTGATAGAATAAATTGGTGTAAGTTGCTTCATTAGGAGGAGCAGGGTTGTAATGCCTATTGGTAATGACATTTTTGATAGGTCAGTAAATCTTAAGTAATAGTATGAATATATACAATGTCAAGTAACTACGTCAACACAAATGCTGTTTTTTTATTTAAAAATTAAACATTTCAAACAAAACTTAGAAAACAATTTTTTACTGGAATATTTAATGAAAATCAATATTGCTCCCAAAACAATTTGAACATGATTCATTCGACTACGAGAGAATGTTTCTTATGTTATCCGGTAGTAGCTTAAGAATTCAGCCTTCTTTAAATAAAAAGATACCTCAATATTAAAGGGGAAAAAAACCTAATTAATGCATTTTCTGATTTTTAAAAAAGGTTTTTTTTTTCAATCATTTATTTATTGTTATTTACAACTGTATAACATATAAACCTCAAGTAAATTGTCTGTAGGTGAGATAGTGACATGATACAAACATGTGGAGAATCTACCCATTGATAGATCTCCAATAACATTTCTAGAAGAGAAGATCCCGAGGCCATCTTCTTTTCAGACGCCTAGGAGGATTATTATGTAATGAAGGAGAAGCCAGGTTAGAAACAAGTGGATTTGGGTGGGTGGAAAGTTTTACATGGAAGGAATGGTATCTGGTTTGGGCCAAAACGGCAACATATTGGAACATTGAGGTCATGATGGATGATTTGATATATATAACTTAAATTTAAATTAGCCAAGACCTAGTTTCTAACCTGACAATCCTCCGAGGCGCCTGAAAAGAAGATGGCCACGAGACCAGCTAATGTAAAATGTCATTAGAGTGCTACCAGTGGGTAGTTGCTCTACAAGCCTGTAACACTTCATTTTAACTAAGACCATATTTACTATTTAGTAATTTCCGTATTACGTAATATATAGTTGTAAATTTCAATAAAGTTATTAAAAACAAAAAATTAGCCAAGGTGTACAGAAGTTGCGTTCTGCAGGCAGATTATTATTCTGCGTTCTTTTGTATTGATGGCAAAGAGTTTTAGCACTTGAGAATGCTAGGACTAGCACAAGTAAACCAATACCTTGATGTGTCATCAAAAACAAAAGAAATGTCATCAGTAACCTTTATCCATTTATCTCGAATACAAGGCTGAAAGCATGAATAAAAGGCGCATTTGGCTTTTGCAACGACGACTGTTTTGTTATTCATTAACATTTAGAATAAAAAATCTATCAGAAATGATAATTTAATTATTGATATTAATTAATTGTAATTTATAAAACACAAATATTTACAAATTTAAGTATGTAAACATTTTAACATGACAGGATGAAAAAAGTATATAAATCATTATTGTACAAAAAAATTAATAATAAATACATGCATATAAATATAGCAGAACTGAACAAAAGTAAAAATTAAAACACCACAACGAAATTCAACTTTATTTTTACACAATCTAGTTTCCACGGTTTCATTTTTTTTTTTAATGTATTAATTATGTTGACGAGTTTTTTCTCTGTTTAACGTAGTAAATAACAACATTGTATTTATAATATGGATCTAGAACAAGAAGGAAAATCGACAATTATTGTCCTCACATTGTTTGTAACGTGCTTGTAATATGCTGTGACCATTTTGAGGAAAGGGTCGGTCAAGATCTATTGGGACAACTGTATCTGAGGAAATCCCTAACTGAAAAATGAGGGAAGAAGAAAGAATCCAAAGCATCGGCTTTAGGGGGGAGGGCAGCATTCCCATGGAAAGAGACGTTCCCTTCTAGATCAGCAGATTCCTAAGAGCCCTTCGCAAGCCCAGAACCACTCTCAAAAATGAGGGAGCAAGAGGGATATAGGAGCCAACCACTAAATGAATATGAAAAACAATATTTTTTTATAATTTTTTTTTATCTCAATTTATTATGGACATTGTAGATCGATAAAGCATATTTTATAACATTACACAAGCGCTATTTCCATTTAAAAATCTTTATAATAAAATAAGTTTTAGTCCCAAAAGGCCTTGATCAAAATATAAACTAAAAACATAAATAAGTTCCAGTACAACTGAAGAGTTTATAACAAACGTTAATATACCAGCTTTCGAAAAGTTGAGGTTTTTAAAAAAAAAAAATTCTACAAAAAAATCTTATTCACTTTATTCCAAAATTTAAATGTGAAATAGGTGTTAAAATTACCACTTTCAATAAAAATATAACTCATCTACATAAAATTGCTTCCACATTAAGTTGTAAATAGTAACTTCCCAAAAATGGTTATATCGACTTTAGATAAACAAAATCCTTTTTGTTTTTGTTTAAGAATTTGTCTTTTTCTTAAATATGTTTTCCCATGTTACTCAATCATCCAGAATTGTTAGAAAACAGTTATATTAACAATATCCCCCCAAACTAGAATTTTAACCCCTGAACGTGAACCCTACTGCTCAATGTCACTAAAGAGTGCTTTCCGTATTTGAACTTTCAAATTAATAATAAAACATTTGGGTCGATATGGAAAGCTTATACTGGAGACAGGCAGGTGAATCCATCCCCCAAAAAGAACCCTCCAAGGATTCACACCAAAGAATCGCGATTCAGTAAGAGTCGTTCAGTACTCCATTCTGGTGAATTTCTATAATTAGAGGGGCGGATATATAATTTTATTAAGGACTTTTTTTTTTTTTATTGCTATTACATAGCACTAGGTTGTTGCAGATTTATTTCACGTCAAAGTTTAACTTTTTCACGCCTTATTTAATGTTTTCAAAGTTTATTTAGCTTGTGTCTATATTTCTATAGTGGGTGTTATTATTCATAGTAGAAGGTTAATTATTTGACGTTAAAGAAACGTTCTATATTTTTATGTGATTTTTTGCATTTATTTATTTATTTTTCATTTTTATTTTATTTTAGTATGAATGTGATCATTCATCACTATAATTTCCACCACAACTGTGTGGCAGATAGAAATATCTATCAATAAAGAAAAGTTTCTATTAAAAAAAAAAAAAAGGAAAGGTTCTACAGGACGAGCTCAAATAGAGATAATCTAGAAAGGAGTTTTTGCATGCGTAAGTGAAAGTAGGTAACGGAATCGAATACAATTGATACATTTTCCATTTTAGACAGATTTTCAACCTTCCTCTAAATTTGGACGGAATCTAACAAGCAGTCATTGTAATATACCTGTGCCAAGGAAAAAACGTTTAAGCGTGCCTTAGCGAAAGTAGCTGATAAAATCTACATGGAACAACTACCTGAAGAGATACCTGCCGGCACAAATCTCTGAAATTCTTCAAAATCGGATTAACGGTTCGATGGATTATGCCGATGAACGAGAACTTTACTAGGGGATGAAAGTCAAGACACGGAACAAAATTTCTTTCTTTGTGTCTAAAACAATAATTGATAATACAAATTTTCTATTCTGAGAATATAACTTTTTCTATTTGCGACATGAATACTAAACCTCTCTACCACTTACTTTATTACAACATGAAGCGCGGAAAACGGTTCTTCGTTTCCTGAACAAAACCGCTTATTCTAACCTAATGTGGTTTCAACAAAAAGCTTTTATAATCCAACAAAAATTCTTTCCCCAATTTTACCCTACGTGGAACTTAGTTAGCAACTAGCCTGTAATTTAGCCGCCACACCCACCAGTAAAAACAATTTCAAACGATAACTTCCTCCCCTCCCCCTTATGACGCTTGAAAAAACAAACAGGCAATAATATGACAATTATGTAAAAGGTGTATTTATTGGGATTGTAAATGGATGGCGTAAGACACAAAGGAAGCTATTAGATCCAGATGAGAGAACGCGGGTATATTTCCGGTGATACAGTGGAGCGGATGTTCGTAAAATATAGGTTTGGCTTTGGCAGCCAGTTCCTTTGTGGTGTACGCACCATGTGTGCGGTTAGTCAAGTCTGCGCGAAACAGCATATATACTTAGATCTATATACTGTAATATATAACGAGATAACATTGTACTTCACATGGGCTAAACAAGGCTTTATCATTTTGCAGTTTTCATAAATGGAAAGGAAAAGTACTTTGGAACTTACTTTATCCTTTCTTTTCATTTTCTCGAGAAAAAAATAAACATAAATTAACTTTTACACACAACACGTACTTTCTCATTTTGCAATACTATAATTTTAGGTAGGAAAATTCCATAGAAATAGAAAATATATAAAACAAAGTAACAGGAAAGAACAGGCAACTGCAAAAAAAAATGAATATAAATTATTCATTATTGTTAATATCAATTAACAAATGAGGATAAAACTACTAATCTTAATTGGTAATTAAAATAAAAGACACTTTTAATCAGGAAAACTGTTTACCTCTCACGAGGTACCATAGTCTTCTTGTATCTTACAGAGAAACAATTCCTTAATATTCCCCCATTTTGTCTACTATTGTACGCTACATGGTAATGCCATTGGGAATCTTGAGGCAAAACTAAAACGATTAATATACTGCCAAGTACTATTCGTCTTCAGTAATCCCCAAGGATGCCTCCATCTCCCGATTTTATGAGAAGTTGGAGTGGTTTTACCTTTCCCTACTGTTGTAATTATTTCCTGCCACCCTTCTACCACGTTATCCAATCCCGCCACCCATAATAAATCTCAGATCTTAAATATAAATCCTCTGTTCATTCACGTAAAACCCATTCCCGGTTTTCAGGCTTATAAATAACGGTCCACCGAACTATAGCTTTTGAAAGATCCTTCCTTATCAGACCTCAACCCTTTTGGATTCCATCCGACACTTCAGTACCCTTCCCATCTTCAAATCCTGCTTATTCCATCACTCCCTATTTATCCAGTTCCAATAAAATAAAAAAATATGTTCCTTATTTACATTCTTGGTTTAAAGAATGCTTTATTAATTAGGTAGAAATTTATACTTTCAATTAGTATTACTATTCTAAATATTTTATCTAGAGGTTATTGATAAGATAAGTTTATTTTTTTCTGTTTAATGAATTCAAAGTTATTATATTACGATTTGCAATTTTAATTTACTATGTATTAATTATCTTTTAATTTCATTAGATGCTCCAAAGTCCATTTATATTTTGAGTATTATTATACAAATGGTAGATGCTTCAGAATAAGTTATTCATAATTATTGTTTTAAACAATGACATTTATTGTTACTATAGAACTTCTCTACTTGCTTATAACTTCGTTCTACTTTTAACATGAGTAAAACAGTATATTTCTTGAAATAAAAATCCGGAAGTAATTAATGAAATGTATTTCCAATTAGCAGTTAACAAGCTATATAATTAGTAGTAACTAAACGAAATAATTTATGAAAAATCTGAAGACTGACTAACAAAGCTACTCGCACCTAAATTTTTTTCTTAAGTTAATGTACTTGTTCTGTTCAAGTTTAGCAAAAATTTTATATACTTGAAAAATTTAATTTATAAAAACACCTGAACATTTAAACAATTTCAATTCTTTGATATTTATAGTGAACTTAAAAAGAATGATTGCTAAAAAGCCAATTACACCAAGAACGCGTGAAATTCACATTAAAGCATAAGAAAAACTTGCTAAGCTAAAATTCAATAATAATACGAGAAAAGTAAAAAAAAAAATTTTATACAATCATATCTCCTTTCAGAGAAAATAACTACAGAATTACCATATGCAATATAATGATATGCTGATATCAGTACTGCTTCATTACATAACATTTTACTTTTCCTACGGTCAATGTTTATTATTAAGAAAAAAATTGTGACATAACATTCAAACACTAAAATTGATGAAAGCTTTCACAACACATCTGACTTGATGAGATATCGGGCTGCTTCCTATCAAGCGAGTATGCCTTACGTAAAAACTGGTATATCATAAACTACACGATCAAATTAGAATACATAAACATATGGAATTAGTATGTACTTTATATTTCCTTCAACTGGATAATAAAAAAAAAAACTATTAAAAAAAATACTTCACTCTCGAACCTGTTTTGATGTGGTAGATAAAATAATAATTTAAAAAAAGTTGAACTAGACATCAAATGAATAAGAAAAAGAATCCAATATCGGCAGCCAAATTATTGGTAAATAATTACTAAATGGTTTATTTATCAATAGAATGCAGTTTTAAAACTAAATACCGAATACGGTTTTAAGGTATGTCCATATTTCGGTCAACTAGGAGTATATTTCTTCTTTGGGGCGAAAAGGTAGAAGTCATGACTTAGGCGGGGGGGGGGGAGAATTAAATGGAGGAAACATTATGATTCCTCATTTGATTCCCTCAAGGTGAAAAATTGTGATGGGTTCATTAATATTTGCGCTAAAGGAGTTTTAGCACTTTGAATGTAAATAGTTTTTTTTTTCTTCATAACCACTATTTCTGAATTTCATTTATGGTTTTTAGCATGAATACATATTCTAGTTCTGCACTGTTTCCTTCTTCTGTAGTGGCCTACATTGTTAAGGAGTTTTTGACTTGTGATTTTGTTGTTGCGGGCGTTCGTTGAATTTTATAATGTATTGGTGCACACATTGGCTTTGAAATTTAAACTAAACAAAAAAAAAAACGTATTTCCTAAATAAGTGTACTGGCACGTCGTTTCTGATTTAGGACTAAATAGTATAATGGTATTATAACAAATCATAACGACGAGAAGCTATTTTAATGGATGTAAGAAAATCCAAGAAAAGTTCCTACTTTAATGCATTATGAAAGAACTATGCATGTGTCTTTTCATAATTTTTTTAGGGATATGAATTATATATGGGGACCAGGATAACCGCGTGGGCTTTGATGCTTGCAAAAAATAAAAATTAAGCAACGCCCGCCCACTCCCTAGGGTTTATGAGGCCCGTCAGCCTACTGGATCGCTTTAGACAACAGCGTGTGGCCAAAGATCTCTATGGTCTATAGCACCAAAAAAAATGTACATATTTTAGTTATAAACATTTTTTTTTAAACCTTCAGTCCATGAAATAACGTCATAAATTCACGATTTTTCAGAGTAAACAATTGAAGTTTAAATGCAATATTAATTTCTGTGTAATTATTCAAATTAAAAAATGGCACAGTTGGCCTTGAATCTCCAAAATGAAAACTAATTCAATTTTCACATAATAGCAATTAACCTTGTTGAATTGGCTGAAAAAATACAATTTTTGATAGCATAAATAGTAATTCATAGATGTGAAGTTCTTTCGTCTATTGTTTTTTAACTATTTTTTTCTTTATAATATCACTTTAAAACAGGTTCGAGTGTGCGCTGATTTAAACTTTTCTTAAGGATCGGAATAATGGATCCAAAAACTATTAAGTGTAATTTTTATTTGTATTAATTAGTGAACATTTTACTTTGTTTGAGTAATTTAACATGCAGTTTAATATTAAGAAAATTGAAATCAATTAATCGAACATCACTAACTTAATATAATACCTACTTTTATTTATGCTGATCTAAATGTTAACCGGATGAATACTTGCAGAAACAACATTTTAATGACATGAGTTGGTAACATACCTGCAACAATCAGATATATAAATAGAATCAATGAAGAAACACATAATCAATATTGAATAAATAAACATAAGTGAATATTAGGCACATATACATATGAATAGCCAATTAAACTGAAATAATGAGCTTATCAATAGAATACAAAATCAGGTTGTCATTTTACAGTTTAACTGCATATCTACAATTATATTTTAATAATTTTGTTTTCCAATGTTTTTCCTCTAAGTATTTGGTTACTTTCAGTTGTATGTTGACTCAGAACATACATATTTTGTTAAAACTTTCCAAATGTAATCTATGTACATTTTTTTTTTTCTGTAAATGGTATAATAAATCGTGAAGGTCTATTCTAGCATGCTGTGGTCCTGGAAGACCTGATGAAGGTATAAATACAGGGTAGTGTCATCAGTCCTACGCCTGGTCTGTGAGATGCCACCAATAGGCAACTAGGTTTGGTACGAGTGATTATCCATTTCAAGGGGTCAAACATCCAAGTACTGAATGACCACGCTAGACATTACTCAATTCTTGGTATCTATAACAAACTTCATAGCCCACACAGACACCTTTGCCTCCAAATATATGAATATACACACACACGGGCAAGGAAGCACACATAAAAAAAAAAAAAAATACTTTTGTTCGGTATTTATTAAAAACTTGAGCGAGTTAGTTCAAGTGGTAATTACAGTTATTAGTTATTGTTGGGTAAAAAATACAACTGTAAATAATATTTGTATATATTTATTTAAATTTATATTCTCTAAAAGTGTTCCATATTGAGTTAAGAAAATCATTTTTTCCAAAGGTTTTTCTGTTTTATATAATACTATTTTATTATCGACTGAGCTTCAGGGTTCTTAAAAATATATTTCATCAACAGTCAAGAAAGAAGTTATTAATATGAATATGGACGAAGTAAACATTTTTTTATTGTCTACACAGCTAATTGAATAGCGAAATCACATGGTTTTTCTACAGTTTAACAGATCATAATGAGCTGAAATAAGTTCCGTTGCCTCATATTTCCGATTTTTGGATAAAGAAGCAAAGAGAATTGGTTACAATGGCAGACGAATCCCGCTCAAGATCACACGAACTAGAGGCCAGGCGGGCAATAACATTAATAGCCAAGGACATCTTCCCAAAAATAAATCCTTGGGCAGTTTAATGGCTCTATGATTTTGTTCCATTACTGCTTTTAGTCTGCAATTTACGTCGTTAGCGTGGGGAAAGAGGATGGATGCTTCTATGGATAGAGCTCTGAACTCAAAAACTGAAGAATACTCAACACAATACAAAATCATATTCATGTGTATCGGGGTATAAGGCTAAATTTACTACATACTTAGCGAAATATTATTACTAATGAGAAAGGAGAAAAATCTCTCCAGGCCTATCTGTGAGCTATGTTAATAATTAAAATAATATAAAATAAAATTAATACATCAATAATTATAACATGGATTACTAAAAACGGACAAAGCTAATTTTGATTTTTAAAAAAAATATTCATTTTATTTATGACAGTACAGTATTTAGTATTCAGCGAAAAAAAAACCATAAGAATTATTAATATGCTTAACAAAATAATAATGTTAAAAATTATTTATTCGGAATAATCAAAAGTGAAATTTCATCTACCTACTAAAGTTAATGTAAAACAAAAAGCGTCGACATGTAGTCCAAAATAATATTTGTCAGAATTGAATGCGCAAAAAACAGAACAAAGACCCTTTCACATAGAGTTATTGCTGCAACTGTCATTGAGTATGACACTGCGCCATGACGGCCTTTGCTTTAGTGGCCCACTACTAATCCAGTCATATGGTCGTTAGAAACGGAATATTCTCATGTGATTGTTTCTAGTGGCTTATAAGGTGCGACAGTTTACTATCAAGGTAGTTAACAAGAAAAGGTTCGCCACCATTAGATGAATTCTCCAATATATCAAATTCAGACCAGACCCTGTAATCTGTCAAATGATATTTTTAAAAAAGTCTTAAAATGTACAGTTCTGGTGTGATTGTTTTTAGGGTATTGTGCCGGAAATAATTAACAAAAACCCTTTAAAAAATGGGATTTTTTTATTTTGGCTTTTTTGCTCATAACTTCCCAAATAACTATTTTACGACAAATATGAAAAGAAATCTGAAGTTTTCCAAAATAAAATTTTCGAAAAACACGAGAAATAAACAAAAACCACTAAAATCAGTGTTTGTTTGTTTTATTTATTTTTTTAGTTTTTTCCTCACTGAATTTTATGCAAAAAGGAATCCTATTTTAAAATAAAGATCCGAAAATTATCTACAACTTGTCATTTTTTGTACAATATGTGGAATATGTATTGCGTATAGCTTCTATATTGTGCAATATACAAAAGTAATTACTTATTTTTGGAAAGGACGACAATAATTTCATTTTCAAAAAAAACAATAATTTATAAAAACAGTAAAATTATTTATAATCTATAAAATCATAAAATTTATAATAAAGCCAGATAATATATTACATTTTCTAGCTTATGAAGGTCCAAAATTTATATTGCAATATTTTTTAGGCCTATAACGCATTTACTAAATCCTAGACTCTATTCCAGATCCTAATTTTATTTTAATACACTATTTGATGAAATGTAAATTGGTTGAAGTGTAGGAGATAGTCATTCCATTAAAATTTAAATATAAAAGTTTGTATTTTATTTTATAAAAAGTTTAAGTAATAAAATGTCAAAATATACACAGAAATTATACAAACATGTATGAACATTCCCCTAATTTGATATATAATTTAAAATTGTATGAAAAAAAAAATAAATGTATCAAAATTTGAATTGTTACTGATGATAAATAGAGATCTAATTTATTTCATATCAGCCGGGATTGGGTGTGGTTAGCATTATAATAAAAAAAGGTGTTTTATTATATAAAAACACTATTAAAATAAAAACACATTTATCTCACTATAATTTAGAAATGCCTAAATAAAACATATGAGGGGAACATTTGCGCTGATGAGAAAGATAAGCTGTCGGAAGTAAACAAATGGTAGGTAAACGAGCCCATGTCGATTACGTCAGTACTTCATAATTCATGTCTTCATAGAGGCTGAAAACAATTTGTTTAAACGATATTTGCATAAGCGATCAGAGGTCTAGTGTAAGCAAATTTAATATTCAGTTCACACTTCATCAGGAAATTTATGAATAGTAATTGCTGGGTCTATCCGAGTCCCTAAGAGACAAGTAAATTTTGATAATAGCCTGCTCTCGCTTAATAATCATTCCCCTAACAACGCCAGTTATAAATTTTCATTGATCATGGTATTAGGGTCAGCAAACATTTAAAGGTCTTTCAGGGTGTTGAGAGCAATCAGATATTCATAAGAAACTGTTTGTTAATCAGCATAAATATAAAGAAACAGAAAATAAATATGAATAAAAAAGAAATAGTTTTATTTGAGAAGCTTGTCGTATACTTGTTTGGGAATATTAAAATAATAAATTATGTAGCACTAAGGATTAGTGATGATTCATAATAATAGGTAATTTTTGTCGACTGTTTGCTGTTACTCATTAAAATCGTCATTTTTTCTAATTGCCATATCTAAGTCATGAAACGATAAAGAATTTAAAGAATTTCTATTATTCAGGGTCTAACATTTGCTGTGTCAATGACAATCGTAAACGGTTAAATGTCCTATCGGCTAAATTAAAAACCAACATCCATAAACAATCACTTGGGAAACAAATGATTTTCCACCATTGTACGTGAAATCAATAAGGAAAGTCGCCATGAAAAATCGATTTTATGACAAAACATTTCCAGAATATACTGTTACTACAGGCCTTTAGGCCCCAGACAGGAAATCATGTTTCGTCAGCGAAATTTTTCGGATAAGAGAGCAACCTAATAGCAACTGGCTAGCCTTTTGTCCTCACTAATTTGGGAATGAAAAAAGACCGCCCTAACGATCTGGAAGCGAAAAGGATTTAGAGACCCATATTGAAAATCAATTCGATTACAAATTTAATGAGGTGATCTAAAGAATCAAACCTTTTCATGGAGAGGTTGTATTTCAACGCAGATAAGTTGAAATATAACATTGATAGAAAAATATCAAAGAAGATATAAAGTAGATTAATGATTTTACAGGAAAAAGGTAAATGACTGGGGATTTTACGCTTGTTCCTGAGACGAGTTATGACTGGCAGGTGCGAGCGAAGTATTGGTCTTAGAACGGAAAAATCGCACTGCGCCTGCGTCCACCAGTTTGATGATAACACTATATGAATTTTCTTTACGAGGATATTTATATATTTTTTTAAATATAGGGTACCAGTAAATGTAAGTGGGTCCGCTAATTTGATGATAGCCAAAACCAAAAATATTATGTTAACGTCGATATAATTTTCTATAGACAACATATGTACTTATCTTGTCTTTTATCCAATTGCACTTATTTCTTAGCCCAAAGTGATTAAATCCAAACTGTTTGTTATTACCATATCAGTGGCGTAATAACCACAAATTTAAAAATTTAAATTTTCAATGAAAAAAAGTGATAACGGTCAGTTCCTAAGAATAAAAAATGACGGTCAAAAACTGTAGTTAGTGAAAAATACTGTTTTAAATACAATCAAAATAATTGAAATTTTATCTTGGCAATTCCCTATGATCTGAGAACAATAAAGGTTTAGCTATCCAGAAAGTTTAAATTCATCTTTTCAATAACGTCCGATCAAACCCAAATCCACTAGTCTCAAAGCAATATGCCTACCTACACTAAGGTGTACCCCCTCGAACATTTACTCTTGGGATCAATGTTTATTGAGTTCTCAGAGAACCGTTCTTTGCCAAATCTTAAGCTTTACATGCCCATCGCATTCATCACAATGCTGTCACCTGCATTACATTTACCCCAAGTATAATCACCACATTTAAAAAAAAAAATCCTATTAGAAGGCAATTTTTTGGTTTGTTACGTCCATGAATGTTGGTAATTTTTTTTATTAACTTCAATTTTCCTTTTTATCATGAATTATCATTTTTATATATTTATTTTATCATAATTATTTTTAAATTATAACGTTTTATCTAGTTAGGGGTGTCTTTCGTACGAGATTATACCCCTGCTCCCCCTAATCAACTATTAAAAAAAATATGTAAATGTTATATCAACCATGTAAGGCCTATCAGGCCTATCTGGTATTAAAGAAAAAAAAAGTTCCTGAACGGGAGACGCAAACTGAGCAATTTCTAAACTAAAATAATAACGAGTACTTCCCGCCTTTAACATGGTTTATATGTACTCATCAATTTGTAGTAGGTTTTTTCAAGTCACCGTAAACTCTCAATACTAAAACCTCTCAATCTATTCAAATACATTAATTTCCTCGTATATCTATAGCGCCAAAATCGTTACTGTTGCATAGTAACTACCTGTATATCTAATCTATTTCTAACAATGTAATTTTGTTGCTATAATAACAATATGAAATAGTAAAGAAAATGTCACAAAAAAAAAAATCACTTCTGTATGAATATTTAATGTCAAAAAAATAAGCGCGATTTTACCTTCGAATATAAAAACACAAGCTCACTGTGAAAATGTTAAAATATATCCAAGGCATTAGAACAGATCGTGGTGAGGCAAATAATTCGTTTTATGAAAATTTATGCAACGGCAAGAACTCCAATCAACAAAACAATTAGACCAACTCAGAACTATCAACAATAGACGCTTGTATAACAACAGAAACCAAGCCAGGCGGTCTAAGGTAAAAAATAATATTTTTTAAAGTAAAAATTAATTTCGTTCGTGCTCGGAGATATCGACACGAATTGAATCAAATTATTCGTTATATAAAGATCATTTTCCGAACAGGTCTTGACACCTAATGTTATATAATCTTGGCGAATAACGTCGGCTTAAAAAGGAATAAAGAACGGAAATCGAGACCAATTCCTACAAACAACTATATTCAGGAATTTTTAATGTTGCAACTGAAGAACGGTAATTAGAATGAAAGAATGCTTTGAAGTCAATCTTATAAGGCATTTTCTCCCAAGAGATCAATGTCGGAAAGAAGAAAAAAAACAAAGAAGCAATGTTACTATAAAAGGGCACCGTAAAATAAGGATATATCCGAGTAAGGTTGGTGGTAAAGTGTTTGCTTGTTTCGAGTTCAACAACCAGCGGGGAAGGCTGGTGGCGGGCCTTGTGCTGCTTCTGGCAAGGACTCGCTACCGTTTGCAGGACCTTGGCAACTGCCGGCAAAGAGGAAGTCGCATCTGTCACTGCCATTACAATCCCATATACACTCCCTTACAGATAATTAGTCAAATCAATTGCGCTCCATTAATGTGGCCATTTCAGTATTATGGTTTCTTAGTTCATTAGCGCTCAGACAACAGGTAAACATTCGAAGGGCAAACCGAAACTAAGTAACGCTTGCCTCAAACGGACGAACATTTGTAAGCAGCATCGTTGGTCGTATAGGCAACGAACGAGGGGGTTTACTAACTGTTATTTGATTACATGATAACCCAGGGAAGTTTATTAATTTATCAACGATCTGTTGCAGAGTCAAACCTTCAATAAGAACTATTGCACCAGCAGAAATGAGAAATGAGTCATCAAAATTAAGTTTTGTAAAAGAATAATTATTAAATTGATGACTGAATGTATCAACTTCAAATGCTTTTACATAGTTAGACAGAATAGTTTTAACAAAAAAGGATGTTATTTCTTGCTAAAAGAGCTTTCAACGTTTTGGTCATCTCAAATCCCAGGTTTGACATATATATATTTTGCATACGACGGGGCATCATATAAACATACAAAAGACTTGACTGCTCCAAGATTAGAAAAATGTACTAAGGTAAGTAAATGAAAAAGTAAGCTCTGTTTTTGGTTAGTTTAGAACTAGCCCATATTCCTCATTAATTTTTAATTTGTAATAACATAAATCTATTTGAACGACCATTTAAAAACTATACAATTAGTAGTACTAAAAATTATAGCAATAAGACCCATGGGTCTTAATAACATGGATGTTATTGAAAACAAATTTTTATGTTCTGCAATGCAAAGCAAATTATGAAATGAAAAATATACAAAAATGGTCTTAATTAATCAGTAAAAAAATAATTAGTTAAAATCAACTACTTTCTAACTTTGCCTTCAAATAAATTCCTGATAACCCTCAACAGGGTTGAAAAGAATATGACCTTCGACCATGTTATGTTTGTATTATTAAATTATACACATGTACAGAACAGTTGTGTATTTTTTTTTAATCATAACAATTTAAAGATGAATTGTTTTGTAATCTAACTCGAAATTTGACAATAATGTATTCAACTTCGAACTATAATGGATACAATTAAACAGAGGTGTTAAAAATTAACTAACAAGATTATCTCGTTACGAAGAATTGATCGGAATCATTAATCATTCTATTTTAATTTTTGAACAAAACTTAATTTCCATAATATTACTTCTATAATATAAAATTTTATTTATTTTTTAAACTTCTTTGTTTATTTCCGACTTTTATTCGAACTTTTTATGACACTTACAGCAAGAACTTTCAATTTGATATCATTGGTCAAAACTTTGTTCCAACAAATAAACCTACTGGGATGGTTTTGTATAAATTATTTATTTAAAAACAAAAACTCAACCAAATCGAGATGACATAATATGAATAATGACCACCGATTAAATAAGTACTGAAAATTATTTTATAACATATGGGTATTTAAGACATTGAATACAAAAGTGGTGCAACTCAAACCTTATGAGATGTTTAAAATATATTCAAAAGGAGACTCTATAATGTTTTAATTAAAGGATAATAGTTTTATTTTTGTTAAAACTAGTCGGTCAAGAGCAAATCTTCTACCTAAATGTACTTGAAATATTATTGTTTTCAATTTTTATCAAATTCACACCACGTTTGCTCTTAATAGCACAATTATAACACACCTAATTAGTGATATAGGAAAGAAGGAAAACAATATTTGAAAAACAATCTCGTTATTAGAAGCGATTCAAATGATTGAAGATATATCATTCTAAGCATTACGTGATTTTAACGACGCAGCAACAAATTAGCAACACTTTCGAGGAGAGAAAATTCTCTTTATTTTCCCATTAGCAGTTCTCCCTTTTCCCATTATTCACCATAATTAGGCCTACTTCGCTCCACAAAGAACAAGAAAATTACGATAAATGGTAGACGAGAGGAACGTATAATCTAATCGATAACCTACAGGGAAAATAATTTCCAAAACAGCAAAGCAATATAAAAATTATGAAGACTAAGAAACATATTAATATGGATTTATTTAAAAATTATAATTATTATTTTATATTATTTATTAACTTATTTCGTATAAAGTTGTTCATAAACGTATTATAACGGCAGTATGTTTACGACTATATACACCACAAAATGTTATTTCTACACAATGAAACTTTGAACGAGGTAAATGATTCAGTATACAGTAACAAATCTATTCGTTCATATATTGAACAATTAAATTAATTTATTATAAAACTAAAATACTATTTAAAAATTTAATATACACACTCAGAATGTGGAAGATTGTTCAGCGCTGAAATACTAATAAGTTATAGATCATCTAATTGTTCCTATCATTTACTTTTACTAGACATGAGAGCATTCTTCATGTTCCTATGCTGTTGTGCAATTGTTAGCAATGCTATCTTCATCTTTCTTTACTTTTTTATTTAGTTGTAAAACGAACCTGTGAAGATTACGGTCACTTATATAACTCAGCCATTTTTACAATCAATAAAAGACAAACATAACACTCCACTCTGACAAGGCTCTGAAATATTAACATTACGCCAGTTAATGAACTCACAATCTCAAAATCAACAAAACAGAGTATCACAATAATTCACTTATTACATAAATATATATTTCATTAAGCACTAAGTAAGTCTCTCAAAGGCATACTACATAAATAAATATTTTTTTACAGTACGAAAATGTACCGAGTAACAGTATGCATATAAAGAGGGGTTAAAGACAGACTGATGCATGTCCAATTTTCGACAATTATAAGTGAAGTTCGCTAAATTGTTGAAATAAAAAGTGATTCATACATTTTTTTTTTTCTTTCTTACAAGACATGTTTCTTAACCGCTTATTTCATTTGGACCAATTGCATTGTTTACACTTATTTGCAAATAATAGAATATAATAAAATAACGATTCCCAATCACCTGCTAAGTTTTAAAAAAGGAAAATTTCACATAAATAGAGAAACGAGGGTCACAAAATCACCTTGCTTTTACGCTTCTCGTCACGACACGTAATAATCTGCATTTATTATTCAACACAACGAGCGAATTTCTCAGGAAAACCATTAGAAAGAAAAGGAGAAAATAAACAAGAATATTATCGCTAAAAGCAAGAGGTCTGGTTAGCCTTCAAAATAGGATTATATATTTGAGATATCAAAATCTAAGTAACAGCACTAAAAAAATTAAAAACTTTGCCCTTTGTAAAAAAACACCGATATACGGTCAACAAGACCGATATTATATTAAGAGTTTACAAGTACGGAAGGTTCGTTGTTACTTAATTTTCTGTCAAAATTAAGAGGAAAAGGTAATTTTGCATAAGAAATGTTTTACTACATTATAATTTGCAAAAATCTTTAACAAAAAAAGGATAAAATTAATGAATAACATTTAATTAATTTATAAAGGGTGTATAAATCCATATGACATTAATATAAATGTATTATAAATATATTAGGTTGGTGCATAGGTCGGATTTTTAAATGAATATATGAAATTTCATATCTTTTTTCACATGCTGTGAATATGACACATTTAATCAAAATATGTTCGCTTCAATGCACTATTCTCAGCGGGACTTTAAAGCATAGATGCCTGTATAAAAAAAAATTCTGATCTAAATCAATAGATTCATATATCGATTTTTTTGGCTGTAAAAAAATACAAATGTTGCGGCCGTTTTGAGTCTTCCTCGTGGTTCGTTTCATATTTTTTCAAACTTCGTTCGTTTCATATTTTTTCGATCTTGAACAATATTCTTCCCAACCACGTGATTATATTGCGTGCAGCTTTCAGAGTGTCAGTGTTTCTCCCTCACCCTACTTATACTTATCATTAGTTGTGGTCATTTTGTTTGCGATCTACAGATATGACTTTTATAAGAAGTTGAAATTCTTCCTGGCACCAGGGCACTGATTTCGTATAAAAGGCCCTTTAACGTTCGACTAGTTCCTGAAGGATTCCACCTGAGCAAAGCTGGCGACTTGTTCTGTTCCGTTAGTTCCTACCAGAAAAAACTCTTCAAGGACTTCCTGACCGCAATCACTCTTGCATAATTTCTGATTTTCAACAATCATATCCGTCACTAGATCGTCCTAGTTAAATTATAAGTAATAATTTAAATCAGGCTGACGAATCGATTAACTAGATAGAATACGAAATAAAATATGTTCCAAAAACGTATTTTAAAGTTCTTTTTTTATTTCAAACAAAATTGATAAAGATTTTGGTGGTTAAGCTATTCTATTATTTAGTTCTTATTTACTTATCGTGACCTCGATTGCCTTATTCTGAGTATGACCCCTTGGCATAAAACTTACTATTATTTTTAGGAGAAAGGGAAACGAAGTCCATTTCTCAATAACTGTTTCCTCTTACCACAATGATAAACTATATTAATATTATTTAATAAAAAACTCTTGAATATTATTTTCTGTACATAATAACAATACGTAAACAGCTAAACCACTAATTTTATACTTTTAAGTTAAATATCTACATCTGGACAAACGACTGACATGGAATCCTCATACAAGACTAAAAAGACAAGAAACTGTTCGTCGATTCCGATTATTACAACATTTACTGGACAAACAGTCTAAATTTCCAATCCATTACAAAAGACTGATCTACATGACTATTATAAGGTCTATCTGGATATACGGAGTTCAGCTTTGGAGCTCCACTAAACCATCAAATCTATTCCTTACAGTCCAAAATCCTTCGTAAAATCCTTAATGCTCCTTACTTTTTCACAAATCAAGTCATCCATCAGGACCTCAATATTCTATATGTTGCCGATTTGGCCAGAACCAGATACCATTCCTTCCACAATAAACTTATCAACCACCCTAATCCACTTGTTTCTAA
This sequence comes from Halyomorpha halys, assembly GCF_000696795.3. Classification (NCBI taxonomy): domain Eukaryota; kingdom Metazoa; phylum Arthropoda; class Insecta; order Hemiptera; family Pentatomidae; genus Halyomorpha; species Halyomorpha halys. The sequence goes on along the minus strand of NW_027112640.1, from coordinate 789,515 downwards.
CCTGGCTTCTCCTTCATTACCTAATAATTCTCCTAGGCGTCTGAAAAGAAGATGGCCTCAAAATCTCCTCCTTTAGAAATGTTATTGGAGTTCTATCAGTGGGTAGATTCTCCACATGTTTGTATCATGTCACTATGTCACTTACAGCAAATTTACATGTTGTATATATTTGTATACAGTTGTAAATAATAATAAATAAATTATTAAAAAAAAAAGTTAAATATCGAATCAAGATTGAAAACTTTATGCTGTATTGCAATAGGAGCCTCTTATATTACAAGTTATAACATGTTTACAGTTTGTTGAGAGTAACTTGAGACGCAGTCAGATATTAACAAGAAAGGTTAAAGACTCAAAATACATATCTGCAAAATACATATCTGTGCTTCATATTTTAAGTTGTTTTTCATATTTAATCATGCAAAATATGTTTCTAAACATGATATTTATTAGGCTACTCACTCTAAGCCGCGTTTCAATTCCTAGAATGAGGCAAGTAGGTAATAATATTACAAAATAAGGGATGAAATATAGTTTAAACCAGGGTTTTACACACCCTACATCAGCAGCACAACAGAATCAGAGGTTTACAATTAACTAAATCGATACCCATGTAGGTAAGTAATGAAAAGCTCGTAATTCCAGGTTGTACTGTTAGAGTTTTCATGGTCTAAAAAAAATTATCCATATATTTACATAAATAAAGAACGTTATATATAAAAACCTATAGACGTGTACTGGCAGATATGATAAAAAGATATAAAGTCATACTATTGACAAAGGAAATAAGAGGATATCTACTTACGTCAAACTTACGAAGATAAGAAACGCATTAAGTAAACAGAACGAAATAAACAGATAAAGTGGAAGTTTTAAGTGTGTTATCAAAATATCTATAATTAGACTCAATCGTAGGAGAAATTAAATGTTAATTTCATTTTACTACCTTGGTGGAATAACAATAACTCACTTCTAGATATAGACGAATTTTACGTATTTTAGACGAATAGATGGCATAGGGAAGTTACGGTTTTTCTAATAAATTTGCAGTGCGCGCAACACACAAAATTCAATTACCATCTGGAAAGAAATCTATCCTTGTATATTTCAAAATAGCAATTTATTTTTTTATTCAGGATGACTATCCCCTTACTATACATCTCATATAGGTAAGTAAAATATTACAACTGTAATAACTTCCTGCTGTAAATTCTATTTTAGGTTAAAATTTTTATTTCTTTTATTATTGAAATTCATATAAGTTATTTGTAAATAGTAACATAAAATTTACCCAATTTTTTCATAAATTAATTTTATATTTATTATATTTAAGGTATATTAATTTATTAATTATAATGCTGTTGTTAAAATTGTTAAAAACGAATGTATCAAAAAAGCTGTTAATTGTTAGATGTCCTTGAGGATGGCCAAAATGTTGGACTATTAATAAATTGATAAAAAGTTTTGAGACATAAACTGGATACTAATAATTGTATTTAAACAATAGGTAATTATTAATTCATTATGGAAGTTATTACAGTAGTCATATTTTATGTCGTTTACTTCCGTCGAAAACTCGAATTCTAAATTTTTCACGATCAAAATACCTACACCATATTATAAAATCTATATACAAGTAAGTGAAAGTAAAAATGCAAACGTAGATTGTTTAAGTTTTCAGACAAGTTCTCCATAAATTTTTTTATGCTTATGTTCGAATCTACTTATGGTTGTACTTCCATTAAGACTTTTTCAAACACATCTTTTAGTAAATCTATGAAGAACAACGTAATTTTTCCTTTAACGATTTAGCTTGGAATCCACAAGATGGAATTGATCTGCTAGTATTCCGCAAGGACCCCAACACCCAACCGAGTGGCTGAGAACTCCTCTAATTCCGAACCCACCCTATCCTGGAATAATTAAGCAAACTCAAGGCTAATGGCTGATATGGGGCTAGCAACTTCACCCCTCCAAGAGGCATCGCATTAACTATTCACTATATAAACTATATATATACACTCAACTATATATATAGTTGTTTCTCATACAACGGGGAAACAGAATTATTCATTATACAAGTTGTTTTTTCATCTTCAACGTACAACCATTTTTAACTTGTCGACAGTGTAATTACCAACTCTTCTCCAATCGTTGTGATGAACTAGGGTAGGTATACAACGAGGCTCTGTGCATAAAACGTAAAGAACCAGTCCATAAAACATAAATCTGCAAATGATTATGAAAAAGTAGTGTTAATCACACTGAACACATAAAAGCATTTTTGTTAGTCCTAAAACTTTAATTAATTTAATAAATGCACGAATTAACTAATCAATATATTAATAAATTAGGTATTCATTATACGGTCGCCCGTAGCTCAGTTGGTTAGGCCGTCTTACCAATTCAAGGTTGCTGGTGGTGCTGGTTCGAATCCGACCTGTGAACTCGAGTGGCGGGCCCACAAAATGAAAAGTTTGAACCCCAACCAGGTAGGCATTACAGGACTCTCTCTGATAGGAGACTTGGCCGAAAAAAAAGGTAATCATTATATTATTCGCAACTAACTCCAAAGAGGTGCATACTACCGAAAAGGTTAATGTATAACAAATTAAAAAGGAATAACTTAATATAATTATGAGTATATCAAAACACATTCTGGCATCTTAAAAACTTACTAACTAATTATTAGAATAAAATAACAAATTTGATTTTTATTTCTATAACACTTAGTACAAAAAATTAAAAAGTATTAAATTCTCCAATGAATGAGTACCATAACGCTCTAATTTGGTCGTAAACCACCTGCCGCAGTTGTTCCTTGGACTTCATAATTTGAAATGATAAGAAGGTTTATGATCATACTACTAAGCTAAATTTCATTCGCTCATTTGCCGCAGAATTTAATGTTATACTATGACTTGTTCGCTAGAATACACGGTTTAAGAGTTTTAGGTAAAAAAAAATGAATTAACTAATTAGTAAGAATTTTAGGATCATCAAAAATGCGATTCTGTCTTAAATGTAGTAGTAACTAATTTTAAAAAATATTTACTGATGTACAGGCTCCTGAACTAAACCTTAGAAGGCATCAGCAAGGAAGGAAGAGCTGCTCGATACATAAAAAGAAAACGACTCACTTCGGGAAGTTACTCCTGGATACGTCTGCAAATAGTGAGCTTTATGTAACTTAATGGTGAACAAGTAACATAACTCCACTACCTAACATTTTTATGTGAGGTAACGAGTTTTTCTCTTAACAGCACAGTAAGGTAGCAGCTACTAATGGAAATGTTACGTAGCACCCACTATAACTTGGAACGTTACAATTACAGAATATCAGTAATGATGACCATCTTTAGAAATGTTTGTTTTTTCCAAAAATTAACGTTTGTGAGAGCTAGGTTCCACAAAACTTTGTACTTCCGACATTAATATTACGCAAAAAATGTGGCACGTTAAACGTTGATTCCTAAAAATAAATTGATTCTCGAAGCTACACCATTTTTACTTATCCTTCAAACGAACTACATTTAAAATTAAAAATATTTATTTGGGATAAGAAATATTGAAAATCAGTTTGAGAATGTGAAAAAATTGGGTATTCCTAAAAAATTCTAGGTGGGTAGTAAACACACACAAAAGAGAAGAAAAAACTGTTCAACGACGAGGGGGAAAAAGGGCTTAAGAATACATCCAGATTGACTAAAAAATATTTTGATGAACTTTTTCGCTTTAATGACTTTAACTAATAACAAAACAAAAAACTAATCATAACTAAAAACGGAGGAATCATTAGACCAGTCGTTCCTAGCCTTTATTCGGCGACTGCACTCTTGATACGAATAAAGTAATCCATCTTTTCAGCAAAAGTTTAGAAAGACTAGGATATCTATACAACGTGTGTCCAAAATTTGAAGAATATCTGAGATAGTAAGGTTAAATAAAAACTAAGTTGAGTTGACGTTGTAGGACTCATAGCTAAATTATTTCGCAGAACCCTGGTAAGGAACTACTAACTTAGACATAGAGGACAACTTCATTTCATTTCCTGGACAGACTAAAAAAAAAATTCGTAATAGATAAAAAAAAATATTTTCGATTTCTTACTAATTTATTTCTTTATTAATAACGGATGGAGACCTGAAATTGAGGCCGAAACGTTAGTAAATATTAACTAAGTGTTACTTATTCGTGTTTATGATTAACTGACCGCGCACCCGACCATCAAATCCACACATAATTAATTTCTTTAACTTAATCATATTTGTTAAAAAATATATATAATAAAAATATTATTCAATCGAAAAACAAAACAAAAAAATATATAGATCTAATAACTTGTCAAAATATGATTTTTAGTATACTGTGTATTTGGCAGCATATACTTGGTGCACCTCTTAGAAGATAAAGTATCTCTCCCTCGTTCTTGTGTTCCCTGAATCCAAAAAGCTATTTTAAAAATAAATCATGGGTTCCATGTCATCGCCCCTATTCCTAAGAACCTCTTCAACCACTTGGGTAACAGGGGCCCATTCTGAGGGTTGGCAGCGGTCTGTTAATAAGGGTCGAGAGGAATGCAAAGAGGTTCCAGAAAAAATATTCCTATCCTATATGTCGCTAAAGCAGTATATTTAAAATCGTCGGTAGTAGTTATGTTTGTATTGCTACCGTAAATAAGGGGAATATAAGGGATAAAGGTAAAGATCCCTCTCTGAGGAAAAAATATAAATATACGAAACAGGAACATCGAAATATTAAAAACTTAAAATTTATTATATTTTATTTATTTAACAGTTAGTTGTAAAATCTACACTTACCTTAATAAATTCATTTAAGATAAAAAATAAACTAAACTAATTCATAAAACCAAAAATTTGATTGATTTAGGGAATATTAATCACTTTGACCAAATCTCTTTCCGAATCTTATTCAACACAGTTAATATATCTTCTTGGTTAATTAACTAGTCTGTTTGTTAATATGTAATCTATTATTATATTCAACACTCGTTTTTTAAAAACTTTTATTTTTAATTTGAAGGAGGGGAAGGGATCCCAGAAAACTATCCTGCCTTTAACTCATAGAGGAAAACTGACTGAACTGTCAAAATCGTACGAGAGAAGGAAAAGAATAAAGCAATTCACCTTGGGCAAGAAGAAAAGATGGTATATAAAGGAGTAGTTTACAGCGAAAATGCTTTATTTATTATTTATGAAGGCCTGACGAAGCTATTGTATGGATGGCCTCCTTCTTGTCTTCTCATTGTGTCCTACTCCAGGAGAGCGTGTCGGTGGAATTGACGAATCGAGTCTAATAAATACGTTACATGCAATAGGATATCTCGGCGGTTATTAGTCCAACAGTTTCAATAGACCATAGAAAAAATAAATAAATCAATTTAGTAATAAATAAATACGTAAAGTAAGAAATACATAGCACGATATGACTTCAAAAGTAGTCATGTAACGGGTCCGACAGACCTATCAACCCCTTTGTGGATTGAAAAGAATATGCATTGGTTTTAAATTTTAGAAACTCTTTGAAATAAAGACTAACAATAGTCGCTAGGAGGAAACAACATTCCCCTCCTTTCCTAACCCTCCTTCCGGACGACATGCCTTACATATATATAATTAAAGATAGCTGCTATAGTGAGCTCGCACGGACCTACATGGACCAACTCTGTATTTAAAATGTCTCGAAGTCCTAGGAACAAAATAAAAAGATAAAGTTGTCCAATACTAAAAGAAAAAACTCATATATTACTCCATAGTAGTAGCAGCCACTCCACGAGCCAGTGACCCCAAAAGCTAAAAGGCAATAAAAAAAGGGGTAGGGGGAGTAGCCAGGCATAAAAAAAAGGTGTTGCAAAAAAGCACTAGCAGAACTAACTCTATTAAATGGAAGACTTCGTAGCCACTGCCGGAATAAAAGATGTATTATCAAATATTAAAAAAAGAAAAAACCTAGAGAGGGTTGTGTCGGAGCCAATGCTGCATTCTGGGGTCAAAGAGTACATGATGGTCTCCAATACTGGTGGACAACACAGATAAGTTTCATTGATAAAAATACATAATTAACCATAGTTCATTCATAACACTATTTATAAATTTACCTGGCTATGTGTTAAGTTGCAAATCCTAATTAATGTAAGGAATAATCTTCAAATAAAATCAATAAATCGTTAAACGTACAAAACATTTCATTCAGACACACGACTTTCACATGAAGCACGATTATTTAAAGACTAGTTTTTCTTAGAGTTAAAAGAGGCAAATAATGAATTGTTGAAAATTACAATTACAGATTTAAAAAAAAAAAAAAAAAATAAGGAATAATACAACTTTTCAATTAATTTTATTACTGAACATATTTAGGTATAAAATCTAAATCTGTTCAGTCAAAAGCAATTGAAAATTTGTAATTATTCTAAAAGAGAGAATCTTTAATTACATTTTTCATAAAGTCTGTAGAAATGTACTTAGCACTACCGTGAAGTAAACTATCGATACATTGATATTTTGAAACAATATCAAAACAGTTAACAAAAATAATGTTTTCCTGTTTCGAAGAATTATACAAATACTGTGTCCTTTGAAAACCAGGTGAGACAGTATTTATTAACTATTATCGTACCTCCAGCCTCCAAACCTAACGACTCCTATGTTACAAACCTTCGAACCCCTAACCGGCCCGTCCAGTTCAAAACCAGACTAGCACCAACCCCGCCCTCATATGATGTTGAAGTAGGAATGTATACACAGAGAGAGTTGACGATAACGAAAACTACTCACTGAATTTCTAGAATTATTGTTGAACCGAACGAAGAGTTACCAACATTTACAACATGGTTCTAAAAATACACTGTTCATCAAAAATTTAGGTAGGACCATCAGTTATGCTGTGCCGAGATATAATATAATTATTTTCACATTTGAAATGAAATCTATGAATACTTTTTTATTTTATCCGTACAATAAGGTTCTTCGTAAATTGGAGAAAAACATAACAAAAATGCCTGAATGGTTAAGTAAACATTTATCTTTTACGCTAACTAAAATACATCATTATGTTTACTTGACTATGTTCACAGCATACTTACTACTTGGCGTAATGGTAATAGGCATTCATTTACAAGCTATTTTCGTTTTCTATGCTTTATATTGTAAGATTTAAGTAGTGCGTTAGATATATTTTTTCAAATAAATAATCTTAAATAAAAACCAAACAACTTAGGGACTCCTAAAAAAACTAGCTCCAACTGTCATTTCTTCGACCCTTCTAAATACTGACTCCTAATTGTATTGCGATCAAAAAGAATATGACAACCGTTGACAATACATTTTAAACGAAATATACTTCTATTCCTATTATTTATTGAATCACTTTGTTGTCTAGGTAAACGGTTATTTTGCATGGAGGAGAAGAGAGATAATGAAGGATGATCGGGAGGGACTGCTAACCGGTTAGGGGCTGACTCACTAATTACCGGCGGGACAGTCACAAATTGGGACCGAGCACTAATCTATTCCAGCCCGGGGACCCCAACAACAATATTTGTGATAGCTAATGGACCACACTGCAAAGCTAACACCGCCCTGGATTATCTCTTCCGTCTTCGGGGGTCCGAGGGTTGGGAGAACAGCCCCTTGGGGTGGGGAGGGGAATGAAATGCCCACAGCGTAAACTCTGTCTCCTTACCAACAACTCTGCTCTGCATATCCCCTTTCAAGGCAGGTTTCAACATTATTATCAAAGGAAATTATATACGATCGTTACTCCTGAGCAGAAAAGAAATTCAAGTAGTTGTAAGAGATAAGGAAAATTAAGTTAAATTGTTTTATTGGAAGAATACGAGTTGACTGCATATACAGAATGAATAAAGATAGTCCGGGTGGCAGTCAAAAAAGATTGCTTAGATTTAAACAAAAAACCTATTTTTAATACACTAAAGTTTTGTAATATTATGAGCAATTTTTTTTACCCATTTTTTATACCACACTCCATGTGGTTTGACAAAAATAAAATAAAACTGTGCTTTTTCAAACAGTTTTCCGACTTTACAACAGTCCTTGTTCCAAACCAATTTATCTATTTTTTATTTTATATTTTTTATTTCCTTACATATTTATATTTCACCTAATTTTCATTTCCTATTTAATTTTTTTCATTCTTCTAATAGATGATTTTATTTCATCAATTTAATTAAGCCAAGTACATTTATATCAATTCCGATACCCCAGAGTTAAACCAATCCACTGGTTTTGGAATAAGTATCGAAATATATTAGTTAGCATATTATAATATTATCTTATCACTATATTATTATTACAGTAATAAGTTAATATTTAATAGAACTGATGATGAGTGATGATGTTTGATGAAATGTTTCAATAGATTAGTGGCAGAAGCGTACACAGATATTTTTTTCCAACAGGGGAAGTCAATACATACATAACTATAATTCAAAATAAAAATTATATGTTGGTGAGAATGTAAATCATATTTTTCCATAGATATAGAGGAAAAATATATATCCCAGACCAATCCGTCGCAGCTATCGGCATAAGGAGTTGTAGAAGTTAATAGAAAAAAAAAACACCTTTGTACCATATAAATACTATCCATATATTGAAATTATAACATACATCCATTATAGATTTTAAAAATGTTTTAATAAGATTTATGGTGCTGATATGTACAGAATAACTCCGCTTATCCCGGGCTAATCGAAACCAAAAATCCCTAGTTTTACCGGTGTGTACATAAAAAAATAAATGGAGTACATAATTAATTAAATGGAGTGCCACGTTTATAAATATACAGCGAATTTAAGTTCTTGACGGATTTTAAAGAATAAGAAAAAATTATTAGATACATAACTCAATGTGACTGAACAAAGTATTCTTAAATTTTGAATTTAGTCATAAATTCAGTTATTTCGTTTTGTTTTATGGAACTTAATATTTTATCAGTACTTTATTTTCCTTATACTCCTTATATTCCTTATAGGGGGAGGAGGGGGATTTTTAATAACATACTATAGTTGAGTTTTGTAAACAAAGTGTTTCGGACTAGTTTAATATATTTTGATTATTGGTGAAATATATGGTTTATTCATAAGATTTTTTTGTTTTATGTAAAAGATTTACAAACTGTGAATCTTTTCAAAGAAGACTAAATCAATCATTATTCACCTTCATTTTTATCATAGTTTCGGAATTTTAAATTCCACATTAGCATTAAATAGAAATGATCACTTAATATTTCAGGTGTCCGGACAAAACGCTTAAATTTTCTATCACAAGTAGATTTATCCGATTTTGGAAGATTACAATGATGGGAGCATGTGAAGCAGATAAGTTGAATTTTTATAGAAAATGCTGCTTAGTAACATTTATTTGACATAAGAAATTTAAATATAAACTGCCTAAGTTTAGGTTGTAGACTTTTAATTACAAAACTACTGAGAAGTGAATGTATTAAGTTTCGGTAGAAAACTCTTTAATTATTCTTTATTATTTTTTTTCCTTTTTATATAGATTTGAGAAATTAACGATAATTAGATTTGAATTGACAGAGGGAGAATGGTTAACCGCAATCCATAATGGATAAAATTACTCAATTATGAATCAGGGACAATTGAATATAGTCTCAATGTTTGCCTAAAACATTATCTGTCATTTTTCTTTCTTGATTTTTTTAATTATACCATTTTTACTTTTCTCCAACCATAATTATTTTTTTATATCTCGTAACAATGTTCAGATAACTTCCCTGCCTTCATGACTGAGGTCAACATCCCCAGCAAATACAGTTACCAAGTCACAAACAGAGGCTTCAACAGCACTTCTCACGACCAACGTGTCTGAATCCTCATCAGCATCTTCAAAATCCTAACCATCTGTTAACAATCGTCGCTTCCAGATTGTTATATGCCGGCACATCTTCCTCTCATTTGAAAGAAACGTGCTATGGTTAGTAGTTGCAGGCATGATTTCATAAATATTATCTTATCCTGTAGACAAGCACGTTCGGCATCAAGGGTGCCTTTTTCATTACGCTGATTAGGATCCTGTAGATGTAGGTTTTGGGGAGGATCTTATGATTAGTTGAAAAAGATATTATTAGTGACACCACAATTATATTGAATGCCTTGAACATTCATCTTTCTAAGGCATCACTTTAATAATTATTTACATTATGAATAACCACGCCATATGACGTACACTATACAAACATATAGTGTAGCTAAACGTAATTAAAAAATTACTCATATTCAATTTTCAGCTACGTTGAAATATGCAGTTGCAATAGTTTCAGAAATGTCCTTTGAACAACCTCTACAAAATTCAAGTCGATTTCATTAATAATTGTTTTTATCTAAGAATAATAATAATGTAAGCTACTAAAGAAAAGGCAATAAGTATTAGCGTATTAATTTATACCATAAATACAGACTAAAATAACAGAAAAAAGAGCCAAAAAAGTAAATAGTAACAATAATACTAAAAAAAAAAATAACAATATATAAATCGATATAAATAAATAACAAAAAAATTTATAACAAGATAAAGAAAATTAAACTTATGTAAGAATAAAGCAAATACATATAATATATACGCACACGTTGATTTCAGTTGCTGTGATTTGGTGAGGGATTATGTGTTATTTGAATTTTTGTGGTGAAATACAGAAAATGGTATTATTTTCAAAATGGAAGCTTATTAAATTACATTTGATTATTAATGATTTAATTAAATTTTCGGTCAGTCCGTTGCGTCCTGGATATAAAATGGAAGATTTTGGGGAAAATGGTATTTATCGAGCGGGAAAGCTGGTATTCACTACTCGACAATTGCCATATCTCAAGAGTTTCCTGCGAAAAGGAAGGAGAAAATACTCGGAACGGAAAGTACGATGAAAACGTGAAACACTAAAATATTTTCTGCGAATATCCATTTCAACCGGCTCATATCTCGAAAACGGCAACAAATAGAGGAAAAATTTATTATACAACTTTGTAGGGTCATTCATTCAAAACCTATAATTTCGGGAAGTACGCAATTTTCAGTACGGCGTACCGTTTTTGGTATAGGGCCAAAAGCTTACAAAAGGAGATCTTTAAACGATCAATTTTTAATTAGTAGCCAGTTAAAAGTGAGTATTATTGACTTTTCATAGAAAACTCCTCAAATGAATGGGAGGGGCTTCCCGGGTTCTATTTCCTACTATGTTCCTATTTTCAGCTATACATATATTAATGGTTGACCGCATAACTTAAAATATGAAGAAGATGGTCAGGGTTGCGGTCAAAAAAGAACAAAATAGTTTTTAACTATATAATGTCCGACGTTTCGCCCCACTTCACAGGGCTTCATCATGGCTGTTCAAAGCGATATGTTAAGCAGACATTGAAAATAAATCTAATTTATTTATTTATTGTAATTTATTGTCAATGTCTGTTTAACCTGATGAAGCCCAGCAAAGTGAGGCGAAACGTCGGAGACTAAATAGTTGAATACTATTTTGTTCTTTTTTTACCACAATCCTGACCATCTTCTTCATATTTTCTATTGTCAGCTAATTTGCGGTCAACGCAGGGGCGAGAGTGGTGAGTTTGGCGAGAGTGAGTTCAATATTAATAAATTGTAATAAATATTTTGAACAAAAAAAAAAAAAATGTATAATACACAGTTCAGTTTTCTCCCCCACTAACCACACAAAAAACTACATTATAAATACACTACCTAATTCAATTTTTTTATTTATTTATTTCCACCTTCCCCTGCCTTACGAGGACCAGGTGTGCAGCAGCAGTTCGATGTTACATATCCATCATCAGAATACTGCTAATAAATCAATTTACAATAGCTAATTGAATTATCCATATTAATTAATTTCCAAGCCGAAATAAATTTATATTCAAACTGCTGTTTGAAATTACCACTTGTAGAGAACTAAGCTCCATACGACGGTTAAGAAACACTTATTTATTACCAGACAGACCAATGAATACCTGGTTACTTCAGAGTAAGGAAGACACAACATGGGACAAGCAAATAGTTGCATAACCAAGACTGTTATACAACCTTTGACCTTCGAGGCAGTGATAAATGTACATGTGACACTCGTTCCTCTAGCAATATGCAAAAGAAGTCAAACATTAATGACTTCACACTTCTAGAGTCTTTGGGCGGGTAGAAGATATCACGCCTCTCTAATTATTTTTATTTATGCACACCCATAAATGATTTTTTTTTTTTTCAATGCTTAACAAGCCATTTCATAGTCCAAAAAATACAATCAGAGTCACATTTTACATTTTTCGTCTTACTGAATAAGACCATGGTTCTTTTATAACACCAACTATGTTAGTATTATCAAATAAATGAATAGTGGTGTATAAAGTTTCAATAAACTGTAATAGACCGTAATTTACATCACAAATTAAAAGAAAAAATGGACTCAAATCATTTAAATAAAAAAAAAATCTATCGAATTAACTAAAGTTTAGCCAAGTAAAATTTCTCACAATACCAGTGTGCATGAGGTTAACTTTGAGCCCTAAAAAGCTAAGTGAGGAGCTAAAGGACATTCTTGTTGTATAGTCCATCAAAAGTGAGACAGTAAAAATAGAAGTTAGAAATAGTGAAGAACAATTTAAGATAAATAATACTATAGTAACTATCCAGAGTCAATTATTAACGATTTACGGCAATGGAGATATAACACTTCTGGGTGGAATTACAAAAATAATTTTTTTTTTTAGAATGTAAATTATATTCAATTCAATCATGTATTAACTATTGGTATTTCCTAAAGTTATTAATCAGCAACCCACCAACTACACAAAAAATATAGAACTTGTTAATAGATTAGCAAAATGATCGCTTTCCATTAAGGCCAATAAAAGAACAAGTAATGTCAATTTTTAACTAAGTAATATTAGTTAATTATCAAACAGAGATTTCATATAAAATTAGTTTTAAAAAGCACTTTATTATTTATAGAACATAGCAAGGATGACTAAAGTCAAGTAATGGAACGTATTGACATTGGCCTTCTAGGAGTCTTTTTGTAACCTTTGTAATTACCAATCATTCAAGGTTTTTATAACACTATTTACCGAAAGTTAGAAATAATAACATTAGATGTGATCTCATAGCTGATAAACATACATATAAAAAATATTTCGCAATAATATATGCTTGAGTTCATACTGACACAAAACCATGGTTCTACTAACTTTCAATTTTAATATAACTACCTCCTACAACTGAAATTGATTATGTTTAAACCACAACACTGTCAACAGTGCATCATCGTTTTGTCGAACCAACTAAATTACAAAAATTAATAAAAGAAGTTCAGACTGACGGTTATGGTGAAGAAAGTATGCTAGAAATACTACTTTACTATTAACTTTGAATTAACTAAATTCGACCTAACTGACTACAGACATTCGGGATAAATGATATAACCTCTCCCTTGTTCCGTCCCAACCCCTTAAATGAGCTGAAGTTTTAAATTCAGGAAGGATAATGTCGGATGCTTGGCCTAGGTTGGGGTACTATAAACTTAATATAATAGCCCATAAAGCACAACTGTTATCGTTCATAATTTTCTCTAAAATGAGAAAGAGGGATATAAAACGTATATCCAGACCACATTTATACAGGGCCACTGTATCTCAAGAAGGATCCCTATACCGCTGAGAATAGCTTAGCTAAGTTTTACAAGCAGCTATTATATTTCAGATATCAAAACGTCAGCAATTTTCGAAATAAAACCACAAACCTACATAGAAAGATAAAATAAATAATCACACAAATGAATTAAAATATAAAAATAAAATTTAATAAAGTATAATTATAGTCAATTAATTTTAACACCAACTTGATCGTTATCTGTACCTTTGTTAATATGCTTGTATGAGAAAAATTACACCTCATGTTAATGCACCCTTACACTTGGGAGTGAACTCTGCGATAAATGTTCAGCGTCACTCTCAAACATTCATCCACTTAAGGGGTGAATTTTGTTAATTAGACTTTCGAGGGTCTCTGCCGAGCTCCTCGCAATTATTTTCTTCGCGATAACTTTAATCATATCAACTAACATATTGAGGAGAATCGTGTCGAATTTTGTTTTAAGACATAGTTATTTAAGAATTACAACTTGAAGATGCGCAGAAATTTCGCATTTTTTAAAAATTTCCAAAGGCTGCTATCAAGTTGAATTCAATATTTCTAAAAAAGACAAAGAAATAAGAGTTCTATAAGCCACTCACGCATTGTATCTAGATATATCTTTAAAAAATAAATAAATAAATAAGAATACTATAATAAAAAAGATTTTTTAT
>NW_027112640.1:766987-774882 GCF_000696795.3 Halyomorpha halys | reverse complement strand
CATTCACACGTCCAACGTTTCGGCCAATTCGGCCATCTTCAGGGACAATCTCAAATTACTATGAGACATATCATCCAACCATTTAAAAAAACTCCATACAGGCCATTCTGCCCAGGTCAAAACATTAATATCTAATATGTCAAAATTACATTAAAAATCACAGTCCAAATTATTTCTATTTTATCACTATTTATACACTTTTATTATAACCTCACTTGTGAGGTTGTAGTAGTAACAGACATCTATTGATTCACTAACTATTGATTTTTCAGTACATTTTTTAAGAAATGTTGCTTTTTAAAAACCGTACCTCCGAATCAATTGAACGTAACTACCTCTAATAGGATTCATATTCATAGTAAATTTACTCTTATTTAAAGAGTTTAATTTTTTTGAGTTTACTAGTGGTATATGGTTTCAAACATGAATTTTCAATAGTATGAAGCTCCGTATAAATAATTAAAAATTTTTTATACGTTTTGAAACAACCGCAAATTTTTATTCACCCTAACTATACTTGGCAGACATCAATTTTGACTGGTAATTATATATAGTTTTGATTAAAGTAATCAAAACTTGGGATGAAATAACTACTTTTTTTTTACCAGATTCTTGCACTATTAAGTAGGCAATTTTGCAGAAGTACCATGTGCCATGGCAACCAACTGAATATACCTTATCTTAAAACTTCTAAATTCATTAATTGCGTACGAAATTTAAAAAAATATAAATACTAGGTTCAATATAATTTTAAAGTCACGATTTTCACCGATCAAAGAAAAACAAATAAATAAAAACCGAAATAAACTTAAACCGCATTTCATTGGACCATAAGTAAATCTATAAAATAAAAGAAAAATAGGGTTAGTTCGACGTAAATGGAGATAAAAGGGACGGTTAACAAGAATGGGTGGAAGCGGGAAACTCAGGAAAAACAACGCAATAAAACTTAAGTCCTTGTTTCGGCCAGAATGTGCAGTTTCACATGGTTTTAGCGGATGGATATTAACATTTTATAAAGATTTTTAATTTGGCATATAAAAGTAAATTATAAAGCATTGCCAGAGAAGAGTCAATTTAAATAAATAATACTGTTGTTGAAACAATACACACATTTAAATAAATATTCATGAAAAAGAGAGATTAGAAAACCCCATTTAAATATAGATAACTCCAAAAATATTTCTCTGCCTGTAGGACTCAATTTTTTATTTACACTTTGACTATACAATTTTAAATGAACACTTTTACAATATAAAAAATCTAAATCAATACTAAAAATGTTGTTTTTGTACTTCAGTATGGTGTATAGTATATATAACGGAAATGTTATACACATAAACTCATCACGAAGTAGGATATTATCTGCATAGTTGATTCATAATATATATTACTGGTTTGTTAGTTGACTCGTTAGTCATTAAATATGAGCAATTAATGGTTTATTATACGAGTATATTTGACTCGTCAGATTAACCAGCTTTTAAAACAAATTCATTCAATTTTATATAAAAATTAAAAAGTAGTTAATTTATTTAGTTTATTGTTCACGAACTATTATTACTATATGGATAGAAAAAATGAATTTAAAAAAAAAATAAGCAAGGAGAAGACATGGCCTGCTTTTATCATTCAAAAGCGTATCCTTTAATATTATTCCTTGTAGCTGAAATTATACACTGTACAACCAATTCACGACACAATTCAACAAAATATTAGTTGAATAATACTAAAAGAAATTTTTAAAAAGAAATTTTGTTTTTTTATCATTTTATTAATACCAATCAAATATCAATACCAAGCAATTCTCAATTACTATTTACACGCACGCATACACACACGAGTTTTGTTTACTTTTTAACTTGAAAATTCGGACTTGACATTTTGATTGTAAGCCGACAATACACTGAACAAAATATCCATGTATTATATTGTTTGATGACGTTTTAAAAATAAAACATACAATATTTTGAGTAATAGAGTCCTTACAATATGGTTGATTTTCGAATATAATGAATGTTTCCTGTAATCGCGGAATTTTGGCATACTGTGCAAAAACTGTCTTTGAACCTCTGCCTTAATATTAAAATAAATATAGTTTTCAGCCACCACTTGGGCCCATCTTCCAGCCTTCCGAATGATATAATGGAGAGAACGTTTGACGGGACTCGTTACAATTACTCAAACTACATAACTCATAATATTTAAATCAACTAACTCATTGATTATAAATTTGAATTTTCAGTTAGTGAAATTACTAAGTCCATCAACTTATTAAAAGGGAAAAATAAATTGACTCTGTACCATCAAAATGTTGAGTATATTTGATTTCGCAACTAATATAAATTTTTCAATAATGTTTGAATAAAATATCTTCTTTTTTTTTTTTTAACTAACTGTATTTACCACATGTTAACAAACAGTCGTGTTAAGAGACCAATTTACAAAGTAATTATTCATCCTACCGTGTAATTGTTCCCAGGCAGGGAGCCAACTTTCAGAGATAGTGTTCGCTTTACATGGGAAATTTTAAACAATAGCGGATTAACAAAAAAAAAGAGAGAGAAAATAATTACGCAAAGTAATTATTAATTTTGAAGGAGGCGGAGCAACGAGAGAGGAGGACCGCCCGAGGCGGAGTGTTAATTGAGGATATTGTGCAGACGACAGAACGGAGAGCTTGAGGCTTCCAGGTCAGCAAACCGTCCTTCCAGATAGCCAAGTCCCAAATTACTAGTCCCTCAAGTCTGTCCAATTAGTTATTTAAATGAGGACAATCCAGAGATATAATAGTATCAAATGAGAGGTCTCTTCTAGCCCCTTTCAGTGGCCCGATAACTAATTCCTAGCTTCTATCAGGTAGTGCTGTCTTTAAGTGGTAACAGGAATAGTCACAATTACCAATTCAATCAATTCAACTTAAATACAGACAGTATGCAGAGCAGAACCGCGTACTAGGGATGCGACATCTATGTCGATGTTTTAAGCCGATGTTTTCTAAACATCGATGTTTTGTCCTAATTTTTCTCCAAAAGTAACTAAATGAAAACCAAAAATTTACAGTATAAATAGATTCCTATCAACTATATAGTCAAATAAAAAAGTACCTCCAACCTTCACGCTAACGACATGATAGAGATAAATTACGACTAGAAAAACAACGATGTTTTAAAATATCTTTGCTCAATATTAAAATATCATTTCATACAAATCTTTGCCAAAAATACATCGATGTTTCAGTAACTCTAGGTCTTTTCCAACGTCGACGTTTAGTCCGGCCAGTCGAAAGTGGTTTTTGCAAAAAAGAATGCAACATTGATATAAAAAATATCCATGTTTTTTGGGTAGTGTATTGTAAGCAACGATATTTTAAAACATCGATATTTTTTGTAGACGATGTCCCATTCTTTACAAAAAGAACTACTGACTGGCCTGAGCATACGTTGTCGAAGAACAGACCTTATTTTTCTGAAATGGATGTTCAAAAACATCGATGTATTTTGGGTAATGTATTGTAAGCAACGATATTTTAAAACATCGATGTTTTTTGTAGTCGATGTCGGATTCTTAGTTTCAAAAACCACTTCTGACAGGCCGTAGAATGCGTGATCGTTGGAACAGACCTTATGTTTCTGAAATGGTTGTTCAAAAACATCGATGTTTTTTGGGTAATGTATTGTAAGCAACGTATTTTAAAACATTGATGTGTTTTGGCGTCCATGTCCTATTGGTTGATTGAAAAAGCACTTTTGACTGGCCGGAGCATGTAGTAGTCTTTAGAACAGTCTTTATGTTACTGAAATGGTTAAAAAAATACATCGATGTTGAAAAAAAACGATGTTAAAAAAACATAGTTTTTTTTTTTTTATCGATGTCGCATCTCTACTGCGTACCATGCGCCACCTTTAAAAAAAAATTACCAACAGAAATTATTTTTTAGTTATCATGAACATATCTGCTATAGGGAAATCCATTTTACCTGACTTAGATGGTTATAACTCCCTCAGTTCCGTGAGAACATTTAGTATCGTTTTTGCATATTGGAAAAGTAATTTTTATTTACTGTATTTGACAATTTTTCTCAAACAGATATGTACGAACATGTATATTTACTTAAATCATTAGTTGTTTTATGTGTTGTAATATATTTAGCTGATAATGAATGCAAGCACTATATTACCTTACAAGATTGCAAAAATCAAATAAGACAATTTAGCACAGGCCACTGATATACAACGTAATGTACCTTAGTTCAATTAAACAATCAATTACCACGCCCCCTACAAGGAAATAATCTTTTTAAGGAGTTGAGATAATAATTCTTGATCTATAAAGATAATTAAATTAATTTGTTGAGTTACTGATTAGCAAGTTACAAACGAAACAGTTCCACCAATGGAGGTTGAGCTATTTTTATTGAAAATTCGGTGTGCATTATTATTAATCTTGGTTTTATATCCATAAGCCCAGAAAATTATTTGTCTGTAATTGAAATTTCGTTAAAGGCCAAAGTAAATTGAACCATTCCTTTGTTTTAGGCTGTAACTATTGACAATTCAGGTAAATAATATCGCCTATCTAATCTTGCGAAGACAACTTGTTTCTCACCCCAGTTTGTAGAACGGGAACAGTAATATGAAATTATTTTAGAGTGCCAATTATAGAAACCTGAATTGTGTGTTAAACATTCCTTATTCTGTAAAAAAATTAATAAATTGAACTACGTATTTCATGTCGTAAATTAATTATTAACGATTCATACTAATTATTTTAACTTTCTACATTAAAATTATGTACTTTATTAAAAATGTGGTTGTTTGCCCTGTGTACCAAAGAACAAAAAATGTTTTATTTTTTTAATGGATCACCAGGGCATATATCAATTAGTTAAGGGCTGATTTTAATGCATGTAAATTTGTATGCATTGTGCAGTGTGTATTGTTGTACGGAATGTAATTGTGTAGACAGGATGTTTGACATTATACGCATACGGATGATGATGACCAAAGTATATTATCTACTTTAGCTATAATATGACCATCCTCGCGAAACACGATACGAGAACAATCGAGAGGCTGCACTACAATAGGCTGGTATCGACAAAGCGGTATCAGTACAATACAAAGGATAATCTATATGCAATTGTTGTCCTTCGCGTATCAATACCCATATATTGATTTTATGCTTCATTGGAGTAATTTAAATTAATACAATAATCGAAATGAACCCGCTTGAATATAGTTATTTGGCGTATTATTTCTTAAATGAGTGGGTGAGAAGGGGTATACAAGCGATTATTTTCGAAATAGGAGTTTTTTTTTTTCTATCTACCAGTGTCCCAAAGAATTTTACCTTTTTAGTATTAACAAAATATTTTATTTAGTTGAGATGAAACCACAAAGCATTCCATTATTGAGCAATTAAATCATACATGTACTTAAAATCGATAACAAGCTCTCATGGTAACACAGCGATAAAATATACTGAGTGGCAGCTATACTAGATGCATATAAACTTAACAATAAAATAGCCTGATATTCTCATTATTTTTTAATTTATGTAGCATCAAATCACGGAATGAAAAATTAATTGCAACGTGCTTTATGGTTCTGGTTTATAGCTTTCGGAATAGTTAATAAAAAAAAGTCAAACGCAGAACATAAAATTATATAGTGTGCTTCTTCAAGTTCATAAAACGAATTAAAACCAATTAGTATTGCAGTAAAAAATAAACAATAAAAGAAATTAAAAAATACCCAATTTGTTGAATTCACAATTTTTAGAGAATACTGACCATGTTCTATACATTAGATAAGACAAAATTCACTCGAAAAATTCATTGTAATAAAATAATTCAAAACTTTCAACCTCAATTCTCGAAGACATGCACTAAGGGGAGATCGGTGTACCTTGGGTCAGTTTTATTCAATTCTATACAGCTTCCTAAATAACAATTTTTACAACTTTAAAATAAAGAGTTATTTTTAATGTATTTTATCTTCACACTATGACTAAAAAATGTTTCTTCAATAAATAATAAATGTGGAGCGAAACGATCAGTGGTAAGGAACTGTGCTACCAAGGACACGGATTCTAATCAGGCTGTGGAAGTAATTTTATTTTTTGTTTCACTGTAGCCGTGGGTTAACACACGGCTACAGTGAAACAGTGGGTTCGGTAGCTCTGAGGAGTCCACCCAGTCTCACGAAATGGGTAAAAATCTGGCGGTCGAGCGTTATTCTGACCAAATCACCTCCTTCCACAACCGTAAGTCTAGTAGCAGTACTTTCTCTTACAAACTACTGCACCCATGAACCTTCATGAGTTTTAGCGATACAGATTTAATTTTTTAAATAAATGAAACTTATAACTATCAATGATTACTAAAAGACACAGAATAAATGAAAAATTGTGTTTAATGACTCAGAACACATTAAAAAAATATTACAGTCCATTCATTAGTAATTAATATATCTCAAATCTTAAAAAATAAACAGGGAAGTAACTTGAATTGTAGAGGACGCAGTAATTGTTTACTTGTACCATAGGCCGGTTTAAGGTACAATATACAGCAGTGACCCATGGTACAATGACGGATTTTAAGCAAAGTTTAACGTATATTGCTTAGAGTTTATAAACTAAATAGATCATAAAATATAAAACAACTAATGATTTGGAGTGACTACAAATATCTTTTAGGCGTACATGCATTAAAAAAAAGTACTTTCCCAAAACACACTACTATTGTGTGACACCGGTGAGAAAGTTAGAGCCGTATAAGTGAGGTAGACTGTATTTCCCCGAAGTAGGCATCTTTATAAACACAAATCTCACCTATTATTACACTAATGCTTAACTAATATGATAATCATCATACTAATAAATATACACAAACATAAATAGTAAGTAACCTAAGAGATCGGAGAATTAAGCTACCACTTAATAGGAATAACTAATTCTTGACCTGAAAATCAATTCCTAAAACATTTAGCAATAAACAAAGAGATATACATAGCAGCCACCGCTGCACACCATAGCAAGTGACACTTATTTTCTTGAAAGATTTCAAACTGTGTGGTTGTTTCTGAGTCTCTTTGGTGCCTTTCAGCTTCAAAGAACACAACTCTCTAGCTTTGTGGCATTTATCAACGGCACAACGGTTTTAAGAGTTGACTAATAAGCGAAACGTTTGCTCCAGTAGCGAAACTGCCTTTTGCGTAAATTAAATTAAAATACTCTTAGTTATTTGTATATTAGGCAGATCCAAAGAAATCTACAACTATCGATCATTAATTATTTGGTCTACCATCTTGACCATATCGTCTATTACATTGACTTCATAGTTAAGTAAAATCTCAAAACAAAGAATTCCAAAACCTACCCGAAACATAATTTTTTTCAGGAAACACAATAATCAATGTTTTTATGTACTGATCAATGTGACTAGAATTAGTTTTTTACAATATTTAAAAAAATACACTTCATTTATTTTTTTTCAATTATCTCTGGGTAGTATTTTTTCATGCTAACAAGCTTTCAAGGTGACTTTTGGAAAGAAAATGCCAATTGAGTGGTTTTGTGAACATTTCCTTTTTAAAAAATCATGCTAATAGAAATATGTACTTAAATATTTTTAAAGTTTAACAAAACACCAATTATAGAAGATATTATTACAGTGGAACCTGGCCAAGTGAGACACTGGGGTACTGAGAATCCTCTGCTAGTGAGAAAAAAAATGCGGTCCCTTCGTTTTCTTTCGAAAAACCTCTGATAGTGAGAATAATTTTACCTCTGGTAGTGAGAATTTTTTTTTTCCTTTTTTCTCCCTCTTTTACCATATTTACCTCTGCTATTGAGAAAATCTCCTTCCCTCTACCTCCGCTACTGAGACAAGG
>NW_027112640.1:750065-765347 GCF_000696795.3 Halyomorpha halys | reverse complement strand
ACATCATGTATTACGTATTATTTTTTACGTATTAATCTGTTAATAAATTCGTTTTTAATGCTAACTCTATAATTTTTTTTGTCCTCCTGTATACCTGGGATAGTGAGAAAAATTTGTTAGTCACCTGTGTAACTGAGAAAACTCGGGTAGTGAGAAACCTGGGATACTGAGAAAAATAACTGGTCCCCCTGCGATTCTCACTTAGCCAGGTTCCACTGTAATCTTATAATAATTTTTTTTTGTGGTTCAGTTTAAACCCTGCCCGTAATGAATAACACATTTATGATCGACGAAGTATACCGTCAAAGTATTATTTTTCGGAGAAAATTAGACGACAATTTATAGGTAATCACTCACCCACTTCCTTTAGCCCCAGGCTATAAACTTCTACAAAATTTTCCTATTCGAATGCACCTTGGGTAGTGGCCGAGAAAGGAACACTATCCTTTTGAAATTACTAAAACAGCAAACATACCTTTTTCGTATATTCAGGATCATGTTGGCAGTTTTAAAGAAGACCATCAAAAAAACACATCATATTAATCCGGCTGATTTAACCAATAGAGTCATCTTACTCAATTTAGTCAACACACCTGACTCACTTCCAGATGTGTGGCCGGGATTTCATGAATGAGTTTTTAAGCTAATCCAATTGCAAATTCTTGGTTTCTTTAAATTAATAAATTAATGCTATGGTCTTCGAGAAAATTAAAAAATGGAGAAAGCATTTCAAAACAAATAATATTGACACTCGTAACTGCTTCATTTGTCATCTTTGAAAAAAATTTAAACATATGAAAAACTCGGCTTCTAATAATCACACTGTTGTCTGAGCGGTTAGAGTCAAGAAGAACTGGTTCACTCTAGAATCACTTATAGAAAAAAGAGAGCTCATATCAGCGCACATCATTTTCCTACAGGTTGTAACTCACATCCGCCATAAATTTCCTTCCAAAATTTTTTTTGTAATGGAAATAATTAAATTAAAAAAGGAGAATTAATTTTGTACTTCCAGTTTATCTGTCATAAAACAATTAAAAAGTATCTTCTTAAACCAATCCGATTTACATCCACTGAAACATTTTTTCTTTTCTTTTCTAAATGTATTTACTGTAAAAAAAAAATTAACAGGCCAAACTATTTATAATCTTTTAATTAAAATTAAATAGATTGTACGTTTAATGGGGATACATAATGATATAAAAGTAGATGAAATTTCTAATATTATCGATACGGTTTACCATAAAGATATTATTAGCAATATCTAGCTGAATAGTATAAAAAGGAATCTACAATTTATGCGAGTATGGCTCAGTGGTACGGCACTGGTTCACCCAGCTTCAGAAAGCGGGTAACCGTAATTGGATGTTACTTCAATAAATAATAAATGAGGAGCGAGACGAACAGTGATAAGGGATTGTGCTACCAAGGACATGGGTTCTAATCAGGCTGTGGAAATAACTTTTTTCTGTTTCACTGTAGCCGTGGGCTGATATAGTGAAATATTAGGTACAGAAGCCTAGCGGAGTCCATCCAGCCTCATGAAATGGGTACCCTTAAATGGGTAAAAATCTGGCGGTCAAGCGTTATTCTGACCGAATCACCTCCTTGTACAACCGTTGGTGTAGTGACAGTACTTTCTTACAAAGTGAAACACCCCTAATCCTGTATGGGTTGTAGAGGTACAAATTTATTTTTTACAATTAATACGTTTTATCTTGCCTTAAAATTGAGCAACAATAACTTTCCTTGAAACTAATAGGGAGAATATTGTGATTGGAACAATTTTTTTAAAGCATTACTTATGTAAATGCTTCAATATGTAGTACGCTTTGTGCAATTATTAGATTCTCAGTCTGCTAACATTTCACCAAGTGAAGTATGGATAATTGCAATTAAATTACATTGCGAGGAACGGACTTGCAACCACATAATGCACATTAAAGATACCATTATTCAGAGAACCACAAATGATACTTAAGCACATTGAATTTATGTTCTACAGTAAGTTTCTTCATTTACTATAATCATTAAGTAATATTATGACATAGATCAATCTACCAAACAAAATAACACATGTAAAAAATATATGTCTCCGTCACGTAATACTTTTTTGGATGTTTCACGAACTACTCAATTCACTTAGACCAATCTATGTATTGTAGAGCCTTAAAATAGGTTTTAGCAACATTAAAGTGTTATCCGAAATATTGCAAAAAATTAACTAACTAAAACATTTGTATTATTCACAACAAAAAATAAAAGACAGTTTACTCAGTTGTAGGTAATCAGAATAGAGTTTTTTCACGTTTAAACTAGAGTTATTCGCCACGGCGTAACGGTATCATATGGATTAGATAAGGATGATAAGGTATCGATTGCAGGTAATATCGATTATTATATATCGATACTCAATACAATATAATCGCTTTTTCCCATATCAAAACTAGGATAAGGAACCCAAAATCACTTAAATTGTTACTACAAACTTACTACGCTTGCCAAAGCCCGTCTTCAGGCGAAAATAAGTGTGTTAAGGAAACTAAGAAAGTCAAGTAATTTTACTATATCTTTACGTTCCGAGTAGATGCTTGAGCTGTAAGAAGTCTGTATCAGAATCAGGAGATCAAACGTAGTTTATCAAGATGTTCTCCCCAAAAATTAAGTAAGAACTCTGCATAAGAATCAGGAGATCAAACGTAGTTTATCAAGATGTTCTCCCCAAAAATTAAGTAAGAAGTCTGCATAAGAATCAGGAGATAAAACGTAGTATATCAAGATGTTCTCCCGAAAAATTAAGTAAGAAGTCTGCATAAGAATCAGGAGGTCAAACGTAGTTTATCAAGATCTTCTCCCCAAAAATTGAGCTTAAGACAATTTGGCTAGGATTTTTTGAAGCATTATACAAAATCAATTTTCAATTCGTATTGGTAAATATATGTTCATTAAAATAATAATATTTCTACTTTCATCTGAAACACTGGAAATTCCCTAACTGTGAATTCTTTCCTCAGTGCGCCCTTGATCTCCTTCATCCCCGCCAAAATTACTAAGAGAAGAGACAATAGGAAATAAACAACTGCCCAAACCAGCCAGGCGAAGACCTACAGAGACCTGTAAGCCCCAAATTGGTGAGGCCCTGTAAGACAAACAGACAGGACGCTGTGTTTAATTGAATCAGTCCCTGAATTGAGGGAGATTGAGACAAATAGGGACTGCGTTGGCGCCGTAATACCTCAGTTAGGTCACAACACATCCAGTCCATGTTCCTTAGAACATAGCCAATTTTCTTATTAACTAATTAAATAGACTCAATTTTTAATCGTCATAATCCTCTAAAAATCCTTGTCCTATATTTGCAAAAACAATATCTACTAATTTAATTGTCTACTACATGAGTATTTTAAAAAAAAAAGTAAGAGCTATATCTAGAACCTCGAGCCGAACTATTACTATACCGTGTGAAATAACTATACTGACTATCAAGAAATACGGCGGGTCTGAAAAATTGTGGCGTTGCCAACTCATGCCCCATAAGCTATCTTACAATTCACAGATGAAGGGTACGGAATTATTCATCAATCATTTCAGTTCGTTTTAATAAAATAAAGATAACTTTAGCAATTATTATATCCATGACTTGTTATACGGAAGAACACATGACTATTAGAAAATAGTGTGTATTATCATTTTTAAAATAAAACATTTTAAAAAAATTGAATAATACCTACATACAATCTATTAAAATTAATTGTTGAATTAAAAAATATTTCTAAGATATTCAGTCACAATATTAATTTCATTTAAATTATATTATTTCAAATTCTTGAAACAAGGTAAATATTTATTAAATAAATCAAAAATTCGTATCCATTATTGTCTCAACACTTTATTTTTCACCAGTCACATTAATTTAAAGTTTCTTTTGCAGGCTATTCTGCCCAGGTCATTTTCTTTATTATAAGTTAAAAGTCTATTTTTTTAAAAATTTAAAATCATTAACATTTAACTTTCCTATATAAGATTATCAACAATTTGGTGGTGTATTAATTTTAAGTATTAAAAAAATAGGCTTTTAACTTATAATAAAGAAAATGACCTGGGCAGAATAGCCTGCAAAAGAAACTGTAAAAATTTTAAATTAATGTGAGGAAGAAATTATATTGAAGATGTTCTTGAGGATGGCTAGAATGTCCGAAACGTTGGACTGGTGAAAAATAAAGTGATGAGACAATAATGGATACGAATTTTTGATTTATTTAATAAATATTAAGTTTCTAAAAACAAATATGAACATATTCATATATATAATTATGGTATGTGAAATATAATTTATGTAAAATAAAAAATACTGAAGAAAATAAAAATTGCCTATCAAGATACTAAATGTGTAATATTAAAAAATTTATTTAGCTTTCAACATCAGAATCAAGAAAAATATATAATAAAGTCGATAATTGATTATGAAAACATATTCGAAAGTAAAAAAACACAAGATCATACACTTACATTTTTAATTTGATTAATAAGTTTCGCCATTTTGTTTTGATAGCTATCACATTCCTACTAAACGGCGTCCCATTACTATGGAGCGTCCAGGTAGAACTGGTGCAACATAGGACTCTCAATGTTACCATATCCCGACGATTTTAATGCTGAACTAATTTGACCATATAAAACATAACTAATATTTTGTTTTAGTACAATTTATGCAGCTTTATAAGATGCTTTACAAATGATAAAAATTTTTTTTTTAATGATTTTCATAATATTTACAAGTTAAATCCATCATCTACTCCAAATATCATATACCTATATATATATATATATATCAAAAACATTTGTATAACAAAAAATTACGTATGTATAACAAAAAAAAAAACTACCATTATTAACACTTCTACTAGTAGATATAAAAATCAACTTTTCTGTATCGTTGACAAGAAATAAATTGATATACTTAACAACATGTTCAGGAAAGTTAGGGCATAAAACGACAGTTTGCACTTACTCTAGACTTTACCGTCAGCGCCTGTATTAAAAAAATGAAACTGATGTTTTTGTTGTGCATTCTTTAGTTCCTCAAGTAGTCAACTTCCGTTGTGAGTTCGTTATAACTTTGTTTCCCGGTCGGTCCTACGTTTTCGCCACAGCTGCTGAGCTGAACCCAAGAATGCTTTTAGCTAGATCATATAGTCATCAACCATCGATCGGGAATACAATGTCATCTTCTATTTACTTTGGAAGTTTTCATGTACTGGCGACCGGACTGGCAAGATCAATACATTAAACATATTAATTAAAAGATTAATTGAAATATAAAAGAGAAACTTTATGATGAAATTGAATTGCTACTGGAACACGTACAGGCTTCCTAACGCACTTATCACTTCCACCAACCGAACCCCGAACAGTGGAGGGGTCTCAATAGGATGGTATCAATAAAGGGGTGAGTTCTGAGCGTAATTAGCCAATGGAGAAGAGGAGGTATTTCAACAAAATTGATACAAGAGCAACAATAAAACCATGTACAATCCAGAAATATTTTCATAGTAGGTAACACTGAATCCAAACATTAATTTTTTTTTTTGTGCATTTAAAATCGTGCCACTTCTAACCAAGTTACTTAAGTTAAAACAAGTAGTGTGGGTTTGATTTTGTCCACTATGGAAAAGGATTGTTTCTGCAAATTTTGTTCGTCCCAGAACAATAATCGTCAATAATTATCACATGACATAATGGAAAAAATTAAAAAATCGTGTTTTTGATCACTTTTTAATTTAAAAAAAAAAGGTTAAAATCCCAGTGCTTTAGGGTTAATTTACTGAAGAGTAAATTGCCGGATCATACTATTTCATTACAGTAAGCATACGAAAATAACTATTAAAAACAATACATAATGAAAAGAAAATAATTTAACACACAATCCTAAGACTTATTTTACATTAATTTTGTTCGGATAATTAATATTTATTGATTATACCGTAGTCGACAACTTCAAATTCGCCCTGCTAGGATGCACGGAGCCCATTAGCCGTTTTCGACATAGCTCTATTCACAATCAACATTTTCGATGTCTTCTTTCCTTTTTACTTTGAGATTTAGAATCGAGTGCGGGGCCTCAGTTTCAGTATACTTTACTGTTTTCTTCCTAAAAGGTAAATCCCAACTTTTTATCATTTGATTGCTATGAACTCAAGAGAAATACGGCAAAAATAAAAACTTCAAGGACAAAAAAATAGTCTGAACAAAAAAGGGATAAATTGACAAAAAAGTACAACACAAGTAACCAAGTAAACATAGAAATGATAAGAAAAGTTTTAGTGCAGTGTTTTCATATCCGTTACCTACAGCACCAGTGGACGACCGTCACCAAGACTAATATGTTGTCCATTTCGTTCGTTTGTCCTATTAGGTCTATTTTGTCCGGTAGACTGAACAAAATCAATATAAGTGGACAAAATTATCTCTCTGTTAACAAGGGAACTTATATACAAGTTACGTTAGTTCAATATTTATATAAACTTGTATTATTCAACATTTAATTTAAATAACCTCAATTCCATACCCTGTTCAAATCAAAAC
This sequence comes from Halyomorpha halys, assembly GCF_000696795.3. Lineage (NCBI taxonomy): Eukaryota > Metazoa > Arthropoda > Insecta > Hemiptera > Pentatomidae > Halyomorpha > Halyomorpha halys. Next base: position 758,762 of record NW_027112640.1, on the reverse strand, counting down.
TACGTTGGGTCATATATTTTAAAAAACAATGTTCCCTTCAGAAAAACACAACCATTCTGTTAGAATCGACTGACTCCATTCAACCGATACAGCGGAAGAGCACTAACAGACACGGACAAAAAAATGAAAAGCAAAGACAATAGAAGCGCCTTGCCAGCGAACTCTCGAAAAGCATTCTATTTGTTGTGGGAAGCAATGATTGTAAAGTTAATGTTCAGTCATCGATGAAATAGAGCATGAAATCCAATAAATTGCCAACTGGATAAACGTCACGGTCTTAGTCGTTAGCGTTATCGAATTCGAACCGCAACCCTCAAGGATAACACAACTACTATAATTATGTAAACAATAAATGGATATTTAATTGAATATAAAAAATAAACAGAAAAACTAACAATTAAACTTTATGGATAAAAACATTTATAGAGATATAGCCCTTCATGACGGAAAATTTATGGTATATATATTGAAAGACTGCATCAAATGAAAATCAGGAAATGAAGCTTTCAAAGCGGCATTGGCCAATTTCCTCATGGACAATGCGCCCATAAATTATCGCTTTAATCTCAGTCATACATATTCATAGTATGCACTCGACCGAGCTACAAAAATGGTGTCTCCTAACAGCAAAATGTGCGCTATTAAAAATACATGACACGTACAGGCTATACATGGAAATTAAAAAAGATAATAATAAATCTTTTAATTTTAATTAATCTTAATTTAATTTAAAAAAACAAAAAATATATCTAGATATATCTACTAAAACGACCAAACCGTTTTTCTTTCTATTGAAAGTAGTTTGGTATATAAACTTTCATAATTTTCAGGCTGGTCATAAATAATTCTGTACTAACCAAATTAAGGTTTTCAATGCCGGAAAGCAATTTTTTATTCGTCAACTCAGTTATTCCCATGAGTAAAAGTTGTAAACTTTCGCTGGGTGCGACCATTAAAACAGTTTTTTTCATGAACTATAGATGAACGGCGTCAAAAGCCTTTTTTTTAGAAAGGAAAGAAATATTGGCGTTAAAGCCAATATATTTATTCTTCAGAATTTTAACTTCATCTATGTAAAAGTTTCCCTTCAACCAGGGTTGTAGACATATACAATATAAACTATAGGACGACCTCTGCACAAATATATACCTAATACAACACTTCAAAACCGTAAAAAAAAAATATTACATACTATAAACTGAAACATTACTTTAAATGATTTCATCTAACAATCAGAGATTTCACTTAAACTTCACGAATACTTGTTTAATTACATTCTTTTCGACTGTACCTTGCACGAACAACTAAGGTTGATTTGATAAAAACCTGCACGACGATACATGGAGATACATAGCCGCATCCATAATATAAAATCATTAATAAATTACGAAAAATAGTTGGCACATTTCATTAATTTCTAAGTAATAATAAGTTATCAAACATAAATCATTAGACTTAGTATGTTGAATGGTGAAGTGAGAAAACACACTGAAGTATGAAAACCGAAATCATTTATCCCCAGTTCATTACAGAGTTGGCCGTACTGATTATGTTTCACTAAAGTTACCACCACCTTTTCATTATGTTTATTTTAATACAATATCGTATTCCTTACATAGTTACTTTATTAATTTTGTATTTTAAGTTTTTGTTTTAATTAACTAATTTTATTTCAACATTATGTACTATGGCATTAATATATTTATTCTTAAACATGTTTATTTTAGTTAAGTGTATATACTACTTTTGATATATTATTTATATCAATAGTATAAAATGTGTATCCGTATATAATTTCACCTTTATCTTTTAATTATTATATACAAACATATTTATATTTTTAGGAGCTAGTTGTTTACATAAAGTCACCTATTTATTTAATATATTCAATTATTTAATTATGCATTCACATATATACTTATTCCTATAGGATATTTTATGTTTTATGCATTTTTAATTTATCTTAAATTATTTTTATAACACACACTTATTCATCAATCGATCCATATAATTAATTTACTTAAATATTTCAAAAATTGGCTCTATATCTATTTTTCTTTCCTTATATTGGTTTCCTTTGCTTTGTTTCCATTTTTATAATATTAAACGATATAAAATAGCAATGAACTTTACATTACATACATATAGCAAGTGGAGTGTGTACTCTCAAGTTACATATTTGTAACTTATAAATAAATTTTTTATAAGGCTTCTATGGAAGAGAAAATAATATATATATGTATATATACTATGTTTTAGAAGCCACAAACCACATTTAAGTAGGTAGAAATTTCAATACCTAACGAAATACTAAAAAAAAAAAAATTCTTAATAACATTAGTTCGAATTTTCAATATAAACTTTCAAAGGAGAAACTTAATTATGGAGATTAGACCCTGGAGGCTACATCTTAATGCAGGGGGCTATCACTTAATAGTTATCCCGTAGTGCGGAACTACCCCACGGGTTTAAGTCCATTAACTTGATAACTTCACTTCAATAACCCCTTTACAGCGTGTAGCTTCCATCCTTACACAAGAACCGTTGTCCAAGGTTCGATTGTTAAATGTTTAATCTCTTAAGAGAAATTTCTAATACAATTCTTTCTTAATTTGGTAAGTTTGTACATAAACTTATGTATATCAAATGAAAAAGAAAAATACACATTTGTTCTTCATTGTTTATTGAAGGGAAATTAAATTTTAAAATACTTAGTAAGATCATAGCAAAGAACAGAAAAAATAGAAATATGAAGAGTTGAATAGAGGAGATTTTGTAATATTTTGAGAATGCTGCTTGCTACTTCTGATTTTCACCGGTATTTAAAGGCCTTACAGAGGAAAAATCACACATTGTAAAAAAAAAAAAATGTTAGGAACATGACTTGAAATTATTTTCCCGTATTTATTTCAATATAGGATTTCTTTTCGAATTAAAAACATACTTAGATAAAAGAAAAAAAAACTTGCGATTCTTATACAATTTCTCATACTTACTGAAAAATTAATTAACATTATAATATATAAAGATAATTTATTTTATCTCCAAATTAATTTTAAATTAAATTCTGAAAAACTGCATATTTTTATAATGATATTCAGCAATTATCATTTTAAACAGAATATGTGTTTTCTTACATAATCAAAATGCTTATATTGAACCTTATACAATACTTATATTATATTAACCTCAAATATATATATATTTTTTTTTCAAGTTAGATAAGAACATTTAGCAGATGATCCTGGTGGTTTTCAAATTAAATATTATTTAATAATTAAATTTAAAAACAATTAAAATGGAGCTTATACTAATCTTGAAGATTCTAGCGAGCATCAGAAACCACAGGAAATTCGACACAAGATCATGGACAACAGAAGGGGCTGAAGGAAGGATATCGAAGCATGGCCCCAACGGGAACAATGGAGTACTACAAGGACCGGCACTGTCACCCGCAGGACTGGCTCTACCTTTATCTTAAGCCCTTTCGAGGGCCAGCCGCCTCTCAGTTCAGTATTTACTCAAGGTTCGCTTCGGTTATCGGCCTTCCACTCATGCCTCTATCCTTCCAGCCCAGGAGTCGCTCCTGAGGGTCACTTCACATCCAAGCCTAAGGAAACCAACAATGAAGAAAAGAGCGATAAGAACTATGCGAAAAAGTTATGAAATAAATCAACAACCTGGTCGAAGGTGTGGTAATCATATGGAAAATATTAGAGCTGCTTTTTATAATAAATTAAATACTATCTCGAAGTAGTGACTTAGACAGTAAATAAAGTATGAAATAACCGAATTGATCAACGCGTGAAGGTGAAACCTAAGAAATCCTTCCAAAATATTACGGAAGTGTAGCACAACGGAAGGACCGTACAGTTGTCTCGGACATAAAGCAAAAAAGTTTAAATATTTAAATTTAATATTAAAAAGAAAGTTAAACTGGAATAACAGCGTACAGGAAATGGTCATTCTCATTATGAAATACAGAGCCACGGTTAACAAAACAGTTAAAATCCCCTTTAGCATATGTTTTTTTATCTTTAAATCGGTATTGAACCGTACGTTTTTAAAAGTATTTATGGTTAGGATAGTATCGTATATACAATTACACTGCTAGAAAACCCATAGTTTTTTTTTTTTAATAATAATTCCCAGTGAATAGTGAAGGCTTTGAGGGTTGCGTGCGGCAGGACATAATGCACTGCACACTTATCTCAAACAAAAATCGAATAAATGAAGTAAGTCTCATTTCAAGGCTTTACATAAATATGAGAACAATTAATTGTTACAATCTATAACGAATTCTACTTTGGATCTGGTCAAGTCCAAGTATTGCCACTAGATTTCTAATAAAACTCCACTTTTAAATGAACAGTAATCACTTTTCACTGCTTATCAATAACCGAACCTCTCGATGGAGACAAAAAGAGAACGTCACAGACCTAATGAGACAATGATTAAAAAATACCAATCAACATTCCCTACATCCAGTTTAGGAATGGTTAACGGTATTGCGGCGCGAACCAGGTTTAGTAGCGAAATTAACCAGGTCATCATGCAACCTTAATTTGATAATTGGGACCCCCGCCAACACCGCTTCTGGGGTAAACCGTTTCCAGCCATTTTAGTCTGCAATTTCTCATATTAGTTAATATTCAATCACACCCAAAGGTTCTAGGGATAAATGTACTTTTAATGGAAATAAAGTGGAATTAATCGACAAATAATAGAATTTTTTTTTCTTCGGAAGGGAGATGTATATCTTAATTCAATATAATTTGAGTGTTTGCTATTTTCGAGGTTTTCAAGTTTCATGGATATGTCAATAAATGAATAAAACCTAAATATATCAGAAGGGAGCAGATGATGATGTCTGAATTGGGCGAATAATGCTGGATTGGACATCTAAGTTCAGGAAAGTAAATCACTTTTCAGGTTTTTTTTTTTTGTTTTTTTTTTTTACACGGGAAGAATGCTGATTATCATCAATAAGTCAAAATTTCAAAATTTATTAGTGGATTTAGAAAGTACAAATAAAAAAAACATTCATAATGAGGTGTAGATCGTTGTCCGTTGATTAACAAGTGGAGAAGATGGTCGGGGGGGGGGGGTGCGGTTTTAAAAAACTGTTTAGCCAGAATCTCTCCCGCAAGTTCTCTTATGAAGAGCAGAAACTCGGATCGAAACGTCAACACGAATAAATAATTGTTTGTTTATTTGTTGTTTTTATTTTTTGCTGACCGCACCCCCTCCCCGCCACCGACCATCTTCATTATGCACTTTACTCAGAAAACAGACTTGCGAACTTCATCAGTCAAACTAATTAAAATTATTTATATCTTAATAGGTTTTTTAATTAAATTATAAACAAGTACGTATAACAAACAATTTATTGTACTTGATGAACTCCAAAAAAATTAATAGGGACCATAACAACATAACAAATACAACACACAATAACGTGTTTTTCACTCGGGGCCCACACCACAGCTGAATTGCATTTTTTTACATTTTAGAGGGGAGGAGAGGGGAGGATAATTCCAACACAAAGGTTTTATTTTAATAAAATAACTTTTCCAACTTTAGAATTATAATATCAGCTTATGTAGAACAACGTTTCAGACTGGATGTCCATTATCCACCCATTTAAAAAAAATGGTTAAGCCTAATTTTTAACCAGACAATGATTTGAAGAGCTCCCCCAAAACATGTTATAAATACAAAGTTTTAAAAAACAATTTTTCATTTTACTTGACATAATCTGACAGGCACTAACAATGAGCCAGTTCTTAATTCCTAAAGAAGGCTCATAAAATCTGAAAATATGTCAATTTGGTCAAAGATAAAGTTTTTTTTTATAAGGTTTCATAAAATTTTACAGGGAGTTTTTCGTTTGAACACATTCTTTCATATACGCAGACAGTAACTTTGATTATAAGATGTAAGTATCACATTCTGTTGTAGTAATCAGATGAGATCTTATATAACAAATCTTCCATAATACAGGCGTAATTTCAAATAATTGGTTAAATCATGAACTGATCATTAAATTAAAGTAACTTACTTAGCTTTTTGATAGTTTTCCAGCAAGGAGAGTTTTGCATATTCTTTCTTTAGAAAAAAAATAAAATAAAGGAGGTATTGACATTCAAAGTAGAAAACACCTACATAGTGAAATTTACGATTCCCTGAACAACAGAGCACATTGCGATGCATGTTCGCAGGTGACTAACTTCTCTTTCAGAATAATAATACCGAATGCTTAACGAATCATAATTCGGAGTGACTCAATATTTTCCTAAAAATGTAATGAAAAATAGTTGAACAAATTCCAATGTTGCCCTATCACAGCTTTCGTTTTCATTATATTATTTTGTTCCTTTATTTATTATTTCTTCCTTTTCAAATTTTAAAAGATAGAACATACATACCAAAGATCTCTTCAGCAAAAAAATAACTTCTTACCTGCAAAATAAAAATAAAAGATAAATTAATAATTAAATAATTGTATTAATAAATATAAATACTAAGCGTATTTAAATTAAATGTAAAGAGAGGGAGGGAGTAATCGATAAAGAGCCCTGGAAGAGGTATGGGACAGGAAGAACAGATAAGAATAATGAATTAAACAATGAGGGGAACTGGTTGAAACGAGTACTGAGGTGTTAAATAGTTCCAGTTACAACTAGCTCCAACTTATGCAGTCCCGGTCACACAGTCTTTGTTTATAGGAATAACTTCTGAGAAATTGGTTACCAAATAAATTTAGAAAAATAAAGGAAACGTGTCCCCTCTCCGACTATTATTCAATATCTTCTCTATCTATAAGTTTTATTGATTATACTGGTCAACTAAAAAAACTAAAAAAAACTTTTATGTTAATATATCAAGTACCGAATCACTACTACACAAATCTAAAAATAACCAAAATCTTTTTTTGTAATTGGAAAAGTTTTTGGAATAGAAACAAGAACAATATTTCGGATTTTTGGCGAAAGCTTTCCTAATTTTACAAGCCGTGACTAAATAACTCCAAAATCAATCGTCTGAAAAAATAGTTTGTTGCATTATTTTTCAAAGTAACCACAATTAGCTTCCATTTCAACCCATAAGAGAATGTTTAGATCCAATGAAAGAGAATTAAAAACCATGTTATGGAATAGAAATAAACTGTTTTCATTACTATTAATGATTTAATTATATTATTATTATAATTATTAACATTATATCATTCTAATATAACATCATTATATTATATAATAATATTATTTATATTATAATTATCATTCATTACTATTAATTTCATATTATATTCAAATAAAAATAATGAATATAAAATGCGAATTGAGAGTTTAGGATAAGAAATTTTTTTTTTACTTCATATACATTTTACGACAATTACACTAGTACAACTTTTTAGTACAATAATTTTATGATCGATACGCCCTGTTAACAATTTATGTTCATTATTTATACTTATATTTAATAAAAATTACAACTTCAACAGTGTTTTTCAGATTATTTCACTTTTTAATGTTGTTGGTTATCTTTAATGTTATTTTTTGAGAGGACCATTGGCCTGAAAATTCTCTTATAGGTTGCAGTAAATGTTGATTGAATTCACTCCAAATTCATTCGACTTAATCTACTTAACCATTCATACAACGCGTATTTTTACAGTATTTCACTAAACTTTTCATTATGAAATTCTTATCAATTTTAACAGTGAATAAAACAAGCTATTCTTTTAGGAGGTTAGTTTTGGAGTTATTTGATACCGATTGAAAAAGTGGAAAGATTTCCTTCTTGAAAGTCGTGGAAAGAGGGGATACTGTGTTTCTCTTTTTAGCATCTAATCTGCCCTAGTTAGTATAAGTGGGTGAGTCACAAATTTTTAAATATTAAATAATTATTTAATAATTCTAGTCATTGACCAAACTTCATTGTAATAGTTACATTTTTAAATCATGTTATATGTTTGAAAAATTATACTTACCCACTAATACTTGGGCAAATTGATGCTCAAGAGGGGAACACAGAATCCTCAAAACGTCAAATATTAAAATAAATGGATTAAGTACTATTGTCTTTTAATTTTTTACTTGAAGACAGGAGAGGAGGATAAAAAAATAATAATTTTTTTTTATTATTGTTTGATTAACGTCATATAGTTGATTTTAAGTATTTATTATGCGTTTTGTCTTCTTCCTTTTTTTTCTATTAGCCATTATTAATTAAATTTTAACATCTAAAGCGATTGGAACATAATTAAAGGAAGTTGATAATCTAAAGTGATAATGTTATTCTAAAATAGAGAGTTACTATGGTTTTATTAAATTAAGGAACGTGACCCAATGAGAAGGGTGGTTGGTGGGGGGTAGTATTGAGGGTGATATGTGTGGAGGTGGCGGCTAAAGGAAGACGAAAATAGAGTCACGTATTATGTGAACGGGGCATGGGGTAGGATCAACTCAACCCATTTCCAAAAAGAAAGGGCTTAACTAATTATCTTGGAACTGTGGTCAAATACGTAGAAGTCTAGTGTAGGTATTGATATTAATTAGTAGACACGAATGGTTTAGAAATTAAGACATGTTTTATTTATATCCATATGTGGTTGGGAGTCAAGAAAAATAAAACTAATTTGTGTTAAGTAAATTAAGGAACGGTAAAATGTTAATAAAAACTTCTTTAATTATA
>NW_027112640.1:734186-744767 GCF_000696795.3 Halyomorpha halys | reverse complement strand
AAAAAATGTTTACATTATATTATTAGTTTGTTATATCTTTTTTATTTATTTATTGATATTTACAACTGTATAAAAAAAAATACAACAAGTAAATTTGATCATAATGACATAATGATATGATACAGGATGTAGAGAAACTACCCAGTAGTAGTACTCTAAAAACAGTTTACAATATAAGGTCACGAGGCCATCTTCTTTTCAGGCGCCTCCGAGGATTGCCAGGAATGGAAGAGTTTTTATCAATTTATATCTTAAATAGTATTATTTAATTTATTTTAGTTCATTTGAAACTTAGAGACGAAGTAGTTTTTTTTTAATATATTTAAGTTAGTATTTGTTTTATTTTTTGTACACCACGATTTTTCTATTTTTGCTTTATTAGTTTCTTTTTTTGCTTATGCTATGTTTTTGAGAAAAAGTCCTTCTAATTTCTCAATTACATAATATTCCATTATCGACAGGCCTCTTCCTCCATCTTCAGGACGAACTCTTGGCTCCATCTTGTTGTAGTTTGTTTTGTTGTCTTGTCAAATGTTTTTTCATAAATTAATTGTTTCACATGTAGGCTACTTGGATATTTTATTTTTTGGATAGTGAAAATAAAATATCCCAGTAGTTTACACTGCGAGACAATTTATGACAAAGAATTTTAATATGTGTAAAAGTAACTACTTGAAAAATGGTTCATCCTGAAAATGGAGGAAGAGCAACGAAACATCGATAAAGAAATATTATTTAATTGAGAAATTTGTAGAACAGCTAAAAAAAAAAGAAAAATTTAGTTTATGTTCGATTGAATAAACCTTTAATTGTACCAGTAAAATAATGTATTATTCAACTGTAATAAAGGAGCACAATTTTATCCATTAGTAAATTATCAACAATGTATCAGACCTGAACATGTACCCCCATTAAGGAATGTCGGTTCCATCATGTCTTCAACATTTAATTATGAAAGATATTTCTCAAAAACATTATTTCAGTTATTGAGATATCTCCTACTATATTTTCCAACATTTTCAGGTTTGTTTTGAGAGGATGAAGAGAAGATATTTTCCTTATGGTGTTTTTTTTTTCTCGTTCATAATATATAGATACCGCCACTACCGTTGGGAGTTCGTGATCACACACGAAACTGCCTCGGGCGGAAAAAGATGAGCGAGTCCTGTCTCTTGTACCTCTTGGAGAGTATATATTTTTCCAATAACTTCATCGGTATTATCAAACAGTAAATTTCTGTTCAACAAATTCGGAAAAATTATTGTAAAAAATTTAAATAATATACTGCTTATTGAAGATGACACATACAAAAAGGGATTATTTTTTCTTTTCTATTTAAAATTAAATACGAGGTATTGGAGTTAAAACATCTTAAAATTTAGGGAGAAAAATATATACTTTATATGGATGTTTGTGAGTCTATTATGACGAATTAGAAAGAATAGTACTTTAATTACCAGTATTCTCCAAGTTATTTTATTTCTCTTAATAAATATAATTCAATCAGCAAGAAATATAACGTAAAGTTAGAAATGCAACAAAAAAACAGAGCAAAGACAATTGAAGGGGTAAATAGATGAAGGGAATATGTAACATTTTTTAATTTTCTGAATCTTTAGTGTGGATGAAGGAAGTAAGTACCTATCTAGCTAGTGTGAGGTACCCCAACATCAAAACCCAATTAATAACTGAGATACATAGATGTAGAAGGGGCTATGTACACTTCAAAACATAAGCTCAAAAAAAAATTGAACTATGTTTTCTTAAAATATACTATTTTTAACATAACCACTTTATCCACTAACCTCTTCAATATTAAACTATGAATAAAATACCCAACTTTCATTTAAAAAAAAAAAACAGTTAAAATCCCGTCATAACCGACGGCTTTAATTAATAGCTCTTTCTCTGCACCCTCTCTCAGCATATTATTTACACAGCACAATTTTTTTAAATCATTGTGACTGTTAGTAAAGCTACAAAATAAAAGCTTACATCATATAAGGCTATAAAGTAACCTTAATGATTGAGGTACTTCGTCGTAAAGCAATCTATCTGACATTTATTGTCATTTAAAGTTTATATTTTGTATTTAAGTATATATTTTTTAGAGCTAATTCAATAGATTTGTAAGGCGTATATTATTTTTTTTTTTATTATTTATATTTTTCTATTAAATTATGATAAGTGACCAATCTTTTTATGTTAAAACAGGTTTAACTTAAAACATTGTGAAAGTTCTTATTTTTTCAGTAACACTAGTTTATTTTATTTTTATTACCTATTTATTTTAATATGGTGAGCTCATTTTTTTAGTAAATTATGGTTATTATAATTATACTAAAAAATATAACCCTCTAAATTTGTTCATAATACTAGCTATTTCAGCCAAATGTTTTGTTTATATTAATAAATTCATTTTCAAATTATTATTATACATTTATAAATTATTTGAAAATGAATTTATTAATATAAACAAAAAAGTTGACTGAAGTAGCTCGTATTAAGAACAAATTTAGCGGTTTATATTTTTTTAGTATTTTTATTATATGGTTTTTAGGGATTTTATACGAGTTTTATATTTTAAGCTTCAATTTTAGCTTCATACACGATTTGTTTTTTAGATACATAGAGCAATACGTTAGGGAGTAAGTAGTATATTCTCTTCTAAAATTAGAGGCTATAATAAAGAGTAAGCCAAAAAAAAAATTCATTTTGAGTCAGAATATTTTGTAACAGCATAATTGCAAATAAGAAAAACACCATTAACGATTTTAGCTTCATAAGCCTCCGATAAGTTCAATAATACTGTGAGTGTTAATAGCAACTTTAGACGAACATATGCAGGTTTTATTATACAGCTTAACATAAATAGTAAATGGTGGGGGAATGGAAAACTGCTATTTTAACCATTTCTAGTTTAAACTCAACATATGTAAATGTAATCTTTTAGAAAAGATTACTGGATCATTTAATAACTGTGATAAACAAAAAAGAATAATAATAAAATCAAAATGGTTTTCCTTCATCCACTTAAACATACCTACATAATAAATTCGGTAGAAATATATCGTCATTTCAAAAGTATCAGGGAAATAGGGTTCAAATCCATATATCAAGGTTCGACAGTTTAGAGATAAGAGTGGCAATATTTTTATCTTTTAATATCGGATCACATTGTATGCTTTCTAAGTGGAATTGATTGATAGACAAAATTAAATTAACAAAGTTCTGGATTTTTAATAATTTATTATCCATAACTTCATATATTGAACAATTAGAAAACTTTAATAAGAAGCGCCTATCTTTTAAAGTGGAATATCATTCCGAATTAAATAATTTTATTATTTATAAAAAAGTAATTGTAGGAATATCTAAGTTGGGGTCAAGGAACCAAAAAAAGTTTTAACTATTTATTAATATCCAACTATTTGATCCTGCAGGTCTTCATATTTAATTACTAAATTAATTGAGTTAGAAAATTAATGAAAATATATTACTGGTTACTTCTCAGCCCTAGAGCCATAGCTAGGCTGTTTCGAAATGCATCTATTATATTAAAATGTATTTTTGTATTATAAATATAAACAATTTTAATGAAAATTTGAAAAGTTTTTCAGATCCCTCTCCTCCTCCCCTCCCCCACTGGAGGCCACATATTTTTTAAACTCGCCAAGGGCCGTAGTACGGCCCTGCACGAACCTCTCAACTGCAGACTAAGAATTATCCACTGAAAAAAGTTCGAAAAGTTAGTGACGACAATTATCCCTTTGTTTATACATATCTAGAAATTATTTTTAGGAGTTTAATATTGGATTAGAAATAAAATGTCATGTATAGCGAATATCAACGTTTGAACCTAAAAAAAAAAAAAAATTATATCGAAAACTTTATTGGGTTGAAAGCCAGACTAAATCCTAGTTACAAGAGGGCATCACCCTAAAACAGGATGTATGTGCCTGCCATTTGAACATCATCGGAACTACTCCAGAGCTATGCCGACCATAGTACAGCTTTTTCTCGAGGTAAAAAGAAACCGAAATAAAAAAGGAAAGACGGGACTCCCCTAAGAGCGATAAACCGCGCAAGAAGGCCAACAACAATGCTAGTAATCACAGTGGCCGAGGTAGGAGGGTTGCATAACAATGTCTCGCCCAGTCCCAGCCGAAAACATCTGGTTTTCTTCTTTTGTTTTACCCAGTCTATTGTTATAGGGCCATTGTTAGTTAATGATGGTCGCTCTCATATGGTCCATCCTTCAGGGAGCCGGTACCTGGCAGCGGTATCCCGACCGTACCCGAGGGACACACCCATACATGAGAATGGAACCGTTCATAAGACATAATGGAACTTTATCATATAGGAAATGAGAAAACCCCCACAGTGTTCCCCCTAAACAAAGAAACAAGATGAATTAACCATAAAGATATAAAGGATCTACTGGATCGACATAGTACATAACTAACAAATAATTGACGAACCTGATACAGACAGCCAATGCGGTAGTATATAGTGCGCTCACAAAGTTTCAAGGCATGTCTAACAACCAACAATTTATTAAACATGCTTGTACAGCAAACTGAAAGTCTTCAATAAATGACCCTTGGGCATTACCTTACGCATTTTTTTTTTAATACCTACCTTGTATTTCAAAAACATTACTCGCAAATCGTAAAACAGAGGCAAGGATTGGACAGATTTTTCAGCGTTAACCAACTAATAACATATAGAATTTTACATTTCATTAATTTAAGTAGAAAATTGAAACAACTCAATTAGGCATTACTTATAAACATTTTTTTTTCGCCGGAATTCACGAGGAGCTTCAAATAGTTAATAAGCCAAATCGAAAGATAACATAAATGACACTTAAAAGGAGAGTTATGCATTTACAATGCAAACTATTATTATTACCAGGACTATCTCTGTTAGTTAGTCCAAATATCTTTTGGAGGATCATTCGCTCAAATATGGCTTCTGACTCGTTTCTTTTGCCATTGTCCATGTCTCCGCTCCACAAGTAAGAACTGGGCGAATTAGTTTTGTACAGAGTAAGTTTGGTTTTTCTGGTCACTAACCTCCTTGATAGATGTTGCCTCAAAGTAACATCTGTTCGCGGCTAATATCCTTCTTTTGATCTCTGCTTTGATGGCATTATCGCATGTGACCTCTGAGCCAAGGTACGTGAATTCAGAGACCCACTCGAAGAGACAATTTCCAAATCCCACCCTTTCCCCCGAATGTTGTTCAGCGATCATATACTTGGTCGTATCGTAGTGACCACTAGACCAAGTTTTATTACTACTTCCGCGAGGTAGAGAAATTCCTCTTCGATTAACCTTTTTGAGCGTCCAATTATATCGATGTCGTCGTCGTATGCCAACCGAAGCTGAACGGTTCTATTTGTAATGGTTTCTGTCGTCTGTATCCCAGAATCTCTTATAGGCTTCTCTAGAGCCAAGTTCAACAGTAAACATGCTAGATAACTTCATATAACTTCATAAAAGGTGTGATAATAGCAAAGACGCCCATGATTTGTTTGAGGAAAATCATCAGTTTATTATCAAAACTTTTAGTATATGGTAATCTTAACATAAATAATTTAAATAAACATATATAAATAATATATAATTACATAAAATGTATACTGTTTATATGGAATATCTTTATATTTCTGTACGAAATGCCACGCACATACATCGTAATGAATGATGTTTCGGCACCTATCTTCAGACTTTCACTAAATTTTTTTTAAATACACACACACACACACACACACACACACACACACACACATATATATATATATATATATATATATATATATATATATATAACTTTACACTATATCGCCGCTTTTAGGTAAAAAGGATGAATCCAACCGTTTTCAGAAGAGTATATTTTGTACTTTACTTCGTTTGGAAAATTGGTTATAGATGAAAAGCCTACAATATATTTATATTTTTGAAAACCTGGAACATTCATGATTGAGTTCTACTTAGTTAAACTGATTAGTATCAAAAGATATTGCAATAAAAAATTTCTCAATTTGATAAATTTGCTGTTTTTACTGAACACTGACTATATATTATACTCTGTGCTATACAATAATATATATATAAATTCTTTACAAAAACTATTCATCTAATCCTTACTTTATGTCGTGGTCAATATTGTCACATTTACAATGAAATAAACTGCTATTTTGACACATATCAAAATATATTTCTAGAAACACATTGCCTCCTCTAATCTGAACCAACCCAATGTATTTTGTTAGATCTATCACAATTAAAGATTTTATTAAGAGTAATGTATCTTGAAAAAATAATTGAAAAGAGTTGGTTGAGTATAAAAGAGAAAACAATTTTACGGTGAAAGACAGAAAATAGGTTTTGCGGAACCGAAACGTTGTGTATAATATCATATATGTGGAACATAACATATATAATTTAAATTACTATTAACTGATTCTCAGTATATTGTTCTTAAAAAATATAAATTAATACTCATAAACATTTTGCATTAAATTTTATTTAACCAATAATCTTGTACAATAATTCTTATTTTGATGGTATTTTCTAAAGATATAAATAGTCCGTTTTAAAAAAAAATACGATTGGAATCGTTTCATTTTCTCACAATGGAGACATACATGGATTCCCCATCTTAAAAAGTTTTTTGTTGTACATTTTTAACATTTTAGTCAAACATTTTTCGCATTACAATTTTATTTTTAGGCCACTAGGGACAGGTACTATTGTAACACAATAAACTGGATAAAAAGCACCATGATGATGTACTTTTAGATCACAAAACATTTTAATAGTGATTAATAACTGATTTTTTAAATACAAATATTTGAGGTAGGAATTCTCACTACACATTATTAATTGTAAATAATCTTAATTTTTATTATGCACATTTCAGCTTCGTTTAACTGGACCCTTATTATACAACAAGTGATGGATGGCGATTTTTATCCCCAGTTAACGGGGAAACAAATGTTCTATTTAATTGTACATTTATTTCGTATACCGAAAAAAAAAAACAATTCATTTTTTTATTATCATTCACATCTGTAATAACTGCAAAGAATTATCATGACAAAAGCTGGTCAAAGACCGAAGAGCTATTTAAGTCGTCACTGACAAGGCTGAGTTGCGAGGGGACAAGGAGACCCTGTTTTCGGCCCCAACACCTGGCACGTATAAGTTGGAGAAATCGAACACGAGCCACGTCGAGACTAAAATCGATTTAACTAATACCAACCCCTCATTTCAAAATTTGTCATTTAAAAATTTTGAGATTTTGAGTTAGTGAATGTATGAAGGCTTCAATAATTTATGTTGACATTGATTGAGTAACAACTAAAAAATCAAAATTAGATATTTTCAATAAAAATATATAAAAGATCAAATTAATGAAATATTATTTCAAGAAGCAGATGCAGATGGAATGATAGTATTTCTTTTTACGCGGGTTTTATTAATCTACATTTAATCCCTCAATTTTTTTTTCACAACAAGGAATAACATATAAATTTTCCAGTGTTTTGCATTTTTCACTAAAGTTGGATCTAAATTTTTTCAGTTGTCTTTTGTAGTTCTCTTCTAATACAACACAGATTTCATTGCGAATGACTTAATTTCGAAAAGGAAAAGCAAGGCATTGGGTTCCCAACTCATGGGCTCAACATATTTAAGCCCACAAGCAGCCATGTATCGACTTTGTGTTCGGCACAAGCCTTTATGTAAGGGTACTTAAATGAGCTATGGGAAATCCAAGCGACTGCGAGTCCATTAAGAGAAATATATTGGACTATAAACTGAATCCAGTTTAGAAACATCCACAACAACTTAAATGATATATTAAAACCGAGGAAATAATTATCTGCGGTAAGAGTAGGCCACAACATAATCATTCTCACGAAATCTACGGAAAAGGGTAATTCAAATGAAATTGATGACGCATTTCCGCTCAGGTTGCGTAGCCTCTTTCGATTTCGTTCACACGATGATCAGATCTCAATGAAACCTATAACAAAAAAGTTTCCTATCATTCTGGAAGTGATATAAGAAATAAAAGGAAATGTTCTTCTCTCTGATTTATAAGACACGATTACAGCTGCACACAAAGCCCTATTTCATAATTATAAATGAAATAATAAAAAACGACTTCCGCAAGAAAGCTATTAGTTTTTTTCTTTTAAAGGAAGGGATTAACGTTTTATTTTTAATTTAATTGTTTGTTGTTTGTAAGATTTAAATTAAATTATGTCCATGATCAAGCAACGCAAAATACAAATAATTTTTATAAGAAGGGTGATAAGCGTTTCATATTGAAAATACTTAAAATATCCAACATTTAGGTTTTTCAGATATACCTAAAAAAAGGATTATTTAAATTTGAAAAAGAGTTTTCTTAAAAAGGTGTACCGTTTCATAGTCTATAATTTTACTCAACGCTCCACAAGTTGTCTTAAAGGACTAGGTGTCCACTTTATAGACTGGATAGGCTCTCCGAATAAGATTAGAACTAATTACAACCAATATTGACAAACCATCCAATCATATTTATATTATCTGTTATATTCTTATTTTCTTGTTATTCTTTATTTCTCTTAATTTATTATCGTTATTATCTTTTTTTTTAAGTTCTTGTTTTTAGCCCTGATAGAGGCCTGAAATTCTGTTGACACTAATAAAATAAAATTCTACTTATTAGTATTCTTCATTGACCCCAATCCCAACTATCTTCTCCTGATAAAATAAATTATACTGTATATACTTGTTAAATCCCAATAAATGATCAATTGAAATTGGGATATTCCCGTTTCGATCTAGATCGGACAAATGTATTTTACACATTGGGACACAACATCTGGAGACTTATCACCTTAATTTATCTTGGAGTAAACAATGAAATATATTTCCGAGTTGTAGGATTTCAGACGATATTACTTTAACATAAATAACAAATAAGACCCCGATAATTGTTAATTAAACAAGACAAGAGGATGGGCAGATGGACAGTGTAACGGAGCGGCAGATGACAGAACTGGCACAGCTGAGCGGACATCCCTCCCTACTCCTGGCTATGAATACAGTAATTTAAATGTGAGGCTGTCCATACAAAGTCCATGTCAGTCTGCTGTCTATAGCTAATAATTTATAATAGATTACCGATGAAAATCTATTGTAGGGCGGTAGTTTCTCTCGACTAATAAGCACGTCCAAACACAATACCCGACAACTGTGTAGTAAAAAGTAACGGTAAAAGGGACTTCTATTATAATTTTGACCTACTGTTTCGCCTTAATTAGAACCTGCAGACCCAGCATATGGATGAAAAGCGTTGAGGTTAAATTGTGAGGAAAAACTATGCTAACCACGCTGATATTAAAAAACCAAAAAAAAAAAAGTCTGAACTAATATAGCAGAAGACCTATGAAGGTGTGTGTAACTCCCTCAATATTTATCTTGGTCTTTTTCTTTATTTTTCACGGAGCCAGTGATGCCTAAACTAAATCTATACCAGCACAGCCCAAGAGCTTGGACAACCATTATAAACGGCGGTGATCTGGCATAGACCACGCTAAACAGTCAGGATTTCCATTGAAGGATCAGATACCCATTTAATAGAGGCTGGGTGAGCCCCAGTAGAGTCTCCTAATATAATGAGAAATAACTAAAACAAATATTAACAAAAAAAAAAGAAAAGAATATGAAATGTAGATAAAATATTTTTTAAAAAATCCGTCATAGAAAATCATAACCATATAACAAAGGTAAACAATTTAAAATTAAAAAATAATTATAAGAAGTTAAATTGTATTGTTAATGTTAAATTATAACCATTAAGGTCCGGAGCTCTATGGGAAGATTCTTCACATGTCTGTACCATGTCATTGCATAAATAACACCAAATTTACTAGTTGTGTATATTTTAATACAGTTTTAATCTAAAAAATAAATTATAACTTATAAAACACAGATTAAATTGGTAGGAAAAAATATATAAAAATAAAAAACCTGCCAAGTATGTCCTTATAGGGAAGACCTATTCAGGTCAGTAAAGTTTCCTTAACATTTCTTTTAAAATTGCTTGTTCTGTAAATGATCCTTTCACTATAGATTTTTATTAGGGTCATAATCACTTATACTTCAAGGTTGATGATTTGTTTTTTAAGTATAAAATTTGAGACAGGACCAGTCGTTTTATAAATATAAACGTATTCAGAGAGTTGCTTTGCGTAAGTAAGTGAAAGACAATGAAGAAAATTTATCCTAGTAAATAGTTTGCGCATGCGCAAGCGAAAGTATAGAAAGAAATTGTATGAAAAAAGTGTGGTCTAGATAGCAAACACAATCCCTAAAAATTCATCAAAATCGGATTTACTGTTAGACCGATTGGGCCCTAATACAAATTTAAGAAATGACAGATATGGAACTAAATTCGTTTCCTTAATGTTCGAAACCTGTTTTGGTACTGAAGAAGCGAAAATAGATTAAAATTAGGTTGGAGATGAAACCACTTCAGATGAGAAGATTGCAACAGAAAGAGTTAGAATCGCAAATG
>NW_027112640.1:732168-734076 GCF_000696795.3 Halyomorpha halys | reverse complement strand
ATATAATATATTACATTAATAAAACCATTTTGGAGTACAAATAAGGTGGATAATAAACGGATCACCATAAAGGTCAATGTTGAAACAACCTGACATGTTCGAGGTGACAAATACAGATATGCAATAGTATAAATAGACATTACATTGAATGTTTAACCTAAAAAAAAAGGATAAAAAACCAAAAATTGAACCATTAAAATAAGTAAATAATTTCAAAGGATAAAATACTTTCAACTTGTTGATTCTAGAAAAAATTATAATTTTCCAACTTACCAACTTGATAATTTTGAATTTAAATTGCTTTGAGCTTTACAAAGGTCGAACATTGCAGGCACCAATTTAACTGACCTTTTCCTAAGAGGTAGGGGACATGATATAGCCTACTTTGGCCACCCTTTTCATTCCACACAGGAAATTTATTAGGTGTTAACCCCAAGATATAAATTCTAATTCCGCCGGAACAGATCTTTTTTCCAAATTACAAAGCTTTTAGGAATCTAATTTAAAAATTAGGAAGAACCTATGGAGAAACAATATAAAAATATATATCAAAGATGTGTAATCTTTTCTATAGATATCCTTTCAATGATACAGTTTAAAGATTAACAGGTGTACCGAGATCACTTTTTTTTATGCATATATCACCTTACCTATTATTTTATTATAATATTTTTTTTTTGTGAAAACTATTTTTTTATCGACAAATGCAACAAGTACAATAGAATTCGTATAAAATACCATGATATACAGAATCAAAACATTTTCCTCCAAGGAGCAGCTAAATTAGACGGAAACTTAATACAGTCTTTATATCATTTTAAAGAACAATACAAGATAGACAAGTGATTTCTAAAAATTCACTTTTTTGTTAGATTTATTGAATTTAGTTTTCAACAATGCTCCCGGCTGCATATGACGGACACCAGAGGAATTCTTGGGCCAACACATGGAAAAAATAACAGAATTTTCTGGAGATTATTATTTTCCTAAAAATTTCTATCAGATGTATAATTCTATACTGCAATAATTTGTCGACAGGTTTGTTGAAAAAATAGCATGTTCAGAAAGGAGTTTGTCATAAGTGAAAGTAGTTGATGAAGTTTGATAAAATTTTTACTAAATCATTTATTTACTAATTTTCGAAATTTCTTGAGTTTTAACCCAAATCGGATGAGCCATTTTCAAAATATAGGTGTATCAAGGAAAATATGTTTGCTCCAGCGTAAGCGAAAGTAGTGGATAGAATTTGATGAAAGTGATAATACCTGAAAATTTCATCAGTTAAGTATTATCAGTTCAGGTGGACAGATAGTAATAAAATGCATCTTTTTTTTTATTATTAATATATTGTAAATGAGGACGTCTATAGTCTATATTGGGTACTATGTATATTTATAATTTGTTTTACTATATTTAAAATGGCCATATATATTCTTTTATACTTTAACTTAAATTTATTTGTATAAGTGATGGAAAAAAAAGAGAGAATATTTTATAGAATTGTAACATAAGAAAAATTAAATGTACTTAAGAACAATAAAAAGCTGGGGAAGAGTATGTAAGGGAAGAAATACTAAAAAGGAAAAAAAAATCATGTATAATTCTTATACACAAACTAGAAATTTTTATAATGCGACATTAAAAAAAAAAATATGCTGTGACTATTTTTATTAATCTGATTATAAATAATTGTGCATCACTAGTTATAAGTATGATGTGTACCAGGCAACCCAATGAAGTTGGCCAGCACATTTTTTTTTTTTTTGTTTTTTTAATACAATTTTTTTCTCTCTTCCCCATTAACTGAATATAATGCTGCCCTAACTTTGATAATGAAATAAAACAATTGTAAAAAAAAAAAAAAAAATCACCAATAAAGATAAAGAATTCTGAGTGATTTCGAAATAT
>NW_027112640.1:709535-731443 GCF_000696795.3 Halyomorpha halys | reverse complement strand
AAATTTTTTTTAAATACACACACACACACACACACACACACACACACACACACATATATATATATATATATATATATATATATATATATATATAATGAATGATAATACAGATAATTATACAAATGATACAGATAATTTAAGATATTAGTAATATAGAATAATAGAGAATTACCCCGGCTGAATACAATAAACAGAAATGAAAGTGGTGTTCAAGATGTTGTACATTTCAATTTGTTTTATGTTTTTTTTTTTAAATTTTCTTTTTCTTTTTTAAATTATATCATTGCTTTCTGATTTATACTATCATTGTTTATAATATACGACCGAAAGCAATATTACACAATGAAGAGAATTTTTATTTTAAACTTACGTAAGTTTAATTAAGTACGCAACCATACCATACATCCATTAAAAATATTAAAATTAAATTTGTACCGGTACAATCTATGAAGGGTTAGTGGTGTAGTTCTGTTACTGAGTCAACAGTTGTGCAAGTACGTGATTTAGTCAAAATTACGCTCAGCATAAATAAATATTAACTAAAAGAAAAAATTAAATAAATAAAAATATACAATAAAATAATTAATTAAAAAAAATTGCAAACATTCAAATTAAATTTTTTCAATTTAGTGAGGGAAATTTATAAAGGAAGTTTTTACGCGTTAATCTCAAAATAAGTAACACATTTAAAAAGTTCAAATATTTCCAAAAATATTCTAAATTAAAAAAATTTGCAAATAAAAAATATAATAATCCACGCATAAAAAAAAAAAAAAAAAAAAATGAGGAAAATTAAATAAAATATGTAAGAGAAAGATATATTTCTCCAGAAATATTAACTAAGGGAAAGTTAGGAGGAAATGATATTAAACTTGAAGCGAAAATCTGGTTTATTCCCTAATGATTAGTATTTCCTAATGACTGACATTTCATCCAGTCCCGTAAATTACTTTTTTATTGACTTAAATCACCTTTCACTCCAGATTAACTTGAAAATTATTTAATTCATATTCTCTCCGAATTATTAAACAGTTAAATAAAGATAACAGGTTCGGTTAAGGTAGTCGGTATCATGGACAAGGTACAAGCTTCCAAGAGCGGAGTTCATCCCACTACCAATCATTGTTTAATTCTTTTAAGAAATAAGTTAATTAGTATCCACGTGCATTAGATTCCTATCATAATGCATTCGAAGTAAAAGAGATATTAGAGAAAAAATTATATCATATATTATTAACCCGCAGAATTTTCTCATATAAAATATGAGCAGAATCCAGAAATTCTACAAACCATGGATTTCTAGGGTTCTTACACTATTTAGAATTGCAAGTCAAATCTCGATACAAAATTCATACCGTAATGGTAATGTTAGATACTAAACTAATTTAAAAAGCTAAACAATGATATATGAACACAGGTCTAATTGTATATAAAGCATTCAAAGTATAATTGTATATAAAAAGTCCGTTTTCCGCACCTCTGTTTTAAAAACTAAGGTTTAAGTTGAGGTTAACGGATATGACTGTCATTGTAATCTAAACTAAAGCAGAAGTGATTGGCTCCTATTCCACTGCTACCTGGCTGGAGTTCATTAAAAGCCCCACCTTTGTGGCTTGAAGTTTTTTTGTTTTGTTTTTTGACAGCTTGCCCCCTCCATTATACTCCATTCTCCAAGTATATGAAAAGTATCTTATGGCAACCGTAGCGCCTCAGAAGGGAGGGCGTGGAAGAGGCTTTCAACAGAAAAGGAGGATGCCGTGGGGTACCTGGCATATGGTAATTTTTAGGGCTTTAAATCATCCAGTACGATCAGACCAGGTCTAGTTGTTTGTGACATAATCTCTAAAATCCGACTTGTACTGTCACGAATCAGTCACAAAAAATCATCGTAGTTTTAAAACCACTTACATTTTTAAATTAATTTTATTGAAATAGTAGGGAGAATTTAGGAATCAAGCTATAGATCAGCCATTTCTCCATAAAATTCCCATTCTTTTAAATCCTGCTTGTAGAAACCAAGACAAAAATTACTTAGGCTAGTTTTTAGAATTTGTAGAATAGTTTGTCAATTTAGATATTATATTAAATCCAAGGGCACCATTCAAAGTGTCACATGAGATGGATTTTTAAGTAAGAATTCTTTTCTTTAATTTTATACACTTTTTTCTCGTCTGTTTTACCCTGATATGTAAAAAGGCCGTACCTAATTCCAACTTTTTTTTTTTTTTTTTAAAAAAAACACTATCATTAGAAAACCTTTAATCTAATGGAGCTTCAGTGTGCTTTAAGGAATAAAAATCCTGTATCAACTAATTACAATTATTGGAGGAATAAATTTAAAAAAATAAACATTGATTAATCTCTAAATCCGTGCCTCCGCTACCCTTTGTAATCCTACAGTGACAGCCATTTTTTTCTACTTTTAAACCTAGCATAACCTAGAGGTTGACTCCCGTATCGTCTAGACTGCGCATCAAGACAGACTACGCGATGACATTCAAGCAGCTAACGGCAGAGGGTAGATCACGACTGTGACGAAGAGCCGGCTGCAGATTGCCTTGCCTCCTCACCTGTTTTCTCCTCTCTATAAGGCAGCTCATCTGACCCTCTTACTGGTCCCACCGTTACCTTGTCCTCTCCTTGTGTTACCGAGAGCCTTTAGATACTATTAATATATTTACATAGATGAAAAGAGACACTTCCCACTCGGTTAGAGTTTCCGAATGCCGATATAATAGCTTCGGAGAGAGGTATCTGGTTCAGCTCAGCAAAAAGCTTAGCCTAGGGTTGTTTTTAATGCATTTTTTAACTGCATCTAATAGGGCTTAAAAAAGAATGGTCTCGACATGGACTTAAGTTGTAGTGACGCAGCACATCAGCAATCTGGGCTATAATAATTTGTTATTATTTTGTTATTAATTAGCCTTAAAGCGCTAGCTAAATATATATAAGCGCTTTGTCAAATTCAGTGTACATTCACAACAATTAGCATTTCGTCAGAGATAGTTCCAAAACTGAGACGGTTACGAAGACAGATTAGAGGTATCGGTCCATACCCATGAGTTCTGTATATATAGGTAAAGATAACCGCCATAATTTATTGGAATCTTTCGGAGATTATCTATTTAACAACGATATCAATACTGTTCTGGGCAGCCTCTATGATATATTGTCTCAAGAAATATTTATAGTTTACTTTTTTATATTATTTTCATACTAACATTCATACTCTCATCGATAAACTAGAATCACCGGTCCAAATACGCCTGGCTAATGGGGAAAATCCAGCATTTACCTGGATAGAAATAAATTTCAATTCTATTTCAGTTACTTCGGCTCTTTACTTTGAATGAACCGGTATTAGTTCATGGTATTTTAATTTGCCTAGCTTTCATTTCACTGAGAGAAAAATATTTATACAAACATATATCATCATTTGACGAGAAGGGGCAGCTAATTTAACCTGTTTATTGAAGCCAGTCTATCAAAATAAAGTAAGAAAACTATTCAACTAAGTCTCTTTGACTCAGTTTTTTATCGATTTATAATTTTTTTTTATTTATTTATTAGTAATTTACCATTAGTTTAATAATTCATTTTTCTTTTTTTACATAATGTTTCAATTTACTTTTGATTAATCAAGAAATGTTCATTTATTTTTATTTCATTTTCTTATTGTTACAAAATAAGTTAATTAGCATAATAAACTGGATTTTTGTGCAAAAAAAAAAAAAATTAAAACATGCAATAAAAAAACTTAAAAGGTGTAAAATCAAGCAATAAAAATGTGTATTTAAAACCCAAATATTGCCATAATCAACTTCATTGTTCAATTTAAAATATTAATAGATATAAAGCTTGTCTAACCTTGTTTGAATCAAAAGAAAATTGCTAAATACACCCTACATTTATGCTAACATATACAAAAACTATACTTATTTTATTAAAAATGTAATATTTTATCCAGAAATGAAGAGCTATGAGAAAATCAATTGTATTTAATGACTTTAATATATTATGAATGTCTGGAATTTGATTTTCAACTTCCTAACACTAACTCAATTTTAAGTTTTAGAACAATACGCAACTGTAACCATTTTATAGACTTCTGCTTGGTTTTTCAATTGTGTATTTATAAATGAATATAGCATTAACCAAGGTTTAT
Source organism: Halyomorpha halys (assembly GCF_000696795.3). Taxonomy (NCBI): domain Eukaryota; kingdom Metazoa; phylum Arthropoda; class Insecta; order Hemiptera; family Pentatomidae; genus Halyomorpha; species Halyomorpha halys. The sequence goes on along the minus strand of NW_027112640.1, from coordinate 727,278 downwards.
TTGTATTATGACATTGTTTTCATATATATAAAAAAAAAGATTAGTATACACACTTTCGGCATTTTGTTTAACTTCAAAATTACTTACTAAAAATCAGACGGGAGAATAAGGATCGAAGTTCGAATTAAAACGATGAAAATCTTACGCATGAAATTTTATTTTTAAGATACCCGAAACATCTGGTTAACACTATTCAAGAACATTCGTCTGGTTACTAGTTCATTTTTCATTAGGCTGAATTCGACTCTTTATATCATTGCTTTAATTCTTGTTAATTAAAAATTTTAAATTAAATAAGGGAAAAAATACAATTAAATTAAAATTATTAAATATTGACATATATAATATAAGAAATTTAGTACAACCATTCAATAAAATTTAGTAAAAGCATTAAAGAGAAATAAAAATCGTGGAATTTTGCCCAAAATGAATAAAAGGTGCAAATTTGAGTTTATACAGTATGTAATATAAAATTATCAATATAATTTTATGAAATAAGTATAATGTGAATGTTTTTTTTCCATTGGATTGGAATATACGTTGAGGTTTGGAGAAATTTGGAACTAAAGATGCAACAGCATGAAAATCCAGCCTTTAATTATTAGGGATGTATTGACAGTTTATTTTATTTTATTTTTTATATATTTTATATTTTCTTAATTTATCAGATTTTATATTTTATTTAACATCAGAAATGTTCATTGATTGAATGTTTAATCATTTATATTCCTAAAAAGTATAGTTTGTGTATATTTGAAATTTATACCAAGTTGTCTTTTTTTATTTAGTTATATTTTGACTAATATTTATTCATACACTAAGATTTTTCAACTTTTCATTTTTATTTTCCTTCCTAAGTACTTTTTTTTTCTAATTTTGTACTTATATTTTTTTAGTTACTGAACTATAAGAGATGAATATACATAATTGATATGCTAATGAAGTTCAATGAGATTAAGAAACCATGTTACATAGCTTTGACTAACTTTAACAATACGCTTTAGACAGGTCCTTCCTACTTTAGTTTCAGAGTTACATAGTAGGACCAGACGAAGTGCGTGAGACGACTGAACCTACCACCACCGCAGCGTGGGCCACGGACAGAATGCCAATGAAATGTTGGCCATAATCTTGTCAGTTGCATCACATAGGCTATTATTATGCAAGTTCCACATGATCATTTGCCTAACTCATTGTATATGGCACATAAATATATCCTATAACATGACAGTTGGGAAATTTATTTACTACGATTTAGTAACTACGTGCCTACGGAATAACTGACATTTGTTGAGTAGTGTTCTACGCTTCTGGTTGTTTACGATTACATGGGCCAACATAGTGAAAGTGATCCCGTTATCTAAAAAATAAATTTTATAATTTACCTCGATTGATATATCAGTGTATATATAAGGAAAAAATATATAAATACCACGACATAAATAAATCAATATATTTTAGTTGAATAACAGCTCCTGTAGACAAGCAAATAATGTCTATATACGATGAAAAATGCAGAATGTCATTGCCACTTTTAAAACGATGTGTTCGATAACAAAAATCAATTTTTGTTTTTCTCTGAACTACACTTTATCCCCCCAAAAAAATATTGTTCGGGCTACAATCAAGAAAAAAAACTTTAACTAATTATTAATTTCTAACACTTCGACACACATTGCAGGTCTTCATCTATTTTTAATGATTATTTTCCAATCAGTTTATATTACTCTTTACGTTATTATTTTTAAGACGTTGCTAAATTGTTTAACCATGCAATTTACGCTGTAATACTAATCTATTTATTACTTTTACACAATATTTATCAGCTATTTATCTTTGCAGTATTTTTTTCGAAAGTATCTTTATTACTTGCTATCACATTTATTACTTATCATTCTACAGAATATCATTTACTACTGACTAAATACTATTTAGTCCTAATTCCTACGCCTGTTATGGATAACCAAAGAAATAATTCTTTGTTAGTTAATAGATCTGTTTAATAATATATATTATTTCTTATCAGTTCATTACCCATAACTACTAATAAATTATTCGTATTGATTAATAAATTATTTGTATTTATCTTAAACTTCCTTACTGTTACTCTTACATTAGCTTTACCTACTTGAGCGACTCGAAACGGAGGCAACCAATAAACAGTTCAGAACTAGTTTTGTTTTTCTTGAACGTCGTCAAGAAAGCCATAGGATTAACCACCAATTATAAGAAAGCTGTTCTTTTCTAATGCACATACGGATATATGAATGCTATCCATGTGTTAACAAACCGTAACATAATTAAAATAGAGCCACCCTATATGTGAGAGTTTATGGGATACGCAACAGCTATTCCAAAAAATCAACAATGTAATCCTTCCGACAGTGTTATCAACGTATTTTTTATAATAATTATTTCAAGAACAGAAAATTATTCTTTAATGTTACTATAATTGATATTTGGAATTAAGTGATTACTCACGATAATCCATATTAGTATAAAAATGAACAGAAGTATTGTCCTCCTAACTTAATTAAACAAACCCTAAAGCCCTACAAATTAGACAGAATATTTCATATTTTTTTACAAAAGAGAAAAGCTATACAGAAAAATCGTTTATTACAAGTTCAGAAAAAGAAAATTTATTTATATAAAACTGATATAATTAAAAATAGATGATAATTGATCTGCGACCTAATAATCTCATTTTAATATGAGACGGCTGAGTCAGAGCACGAAACCTTGGAGATGTTATTTACATCTTAATAAACAATGCAGGATTAGGTAGAGCGAATCGGGTCTCGTCAAGGTGACAGATTACCTAAAATGTTAGCAAAATCACAAACAAAGATTTAGCTCAAGGAAACGAACAGTGTAAAAAGTGAAATTATAAAATAAAATAAAATAATATTATGGTAGTTTTTAATTTAAAATGAAATAATAGGATACCTTACTTAAAATATTTTTATTTTAATTTTATGGGGAGATTAGAGCCCTATATAAAGTTTAATGTTACGTTTAAATGAGTAACTTTCAAGTAACCTACTATTCAACTTAGATTAAATTAATCATTTAAGTCCAACTTGAATTCTTCAACTTCAATTGTAACGACGAAAATTAATACGTAAAATCGAAATAATCTGTTTAATTTCTATTTGTATTAAACTAACAGATAAACATAACATTAAATATTTTTATGTAACAATTTTAATTATATAGGTGTTGTAAAGGATGCAATATTTATACAAACACAAAATAAAAGACAATATTTTATCAATTATTTGATATTCGAAAGTAATTAAAAAAAAAAAGCGATGAATATGATGAAATATAAAAATGAGATAAATTTGTATAAGAGAAACCTGGAGCATAAAATAAAACGGATATGGAAGAACTTGGTAGGCTAGCTCCTTTGATTTATTCACAGCGATGAAAAATGAGTTCCAGCCTAGTTTAGAAGAACGATTCCACTTCCTATTTTTTTTTTAGTAGTAATAAAAGTAGTAACATTTAGAGTCAATAGGTTTCGCTTTATTACATCATCTAACTATCATACGCTATAGACCGTTTAGCCTTCACAAACCATTGAAATACTTAAACAAAAGAAAAATAAACACGTGGCTCATTCCTGCATGTAAAATGGGAGGGATGAAGGCATGAGAAATCAAATATTAGTAAGAAAAAAAGTATTTTTAACTGTATATATAATGTATTTTTATTTAGAGAACGTCAAGATAACAATGATTCAGAGTAAACCATTTACCATCTTACCCAATCTTACTTATCTTTTCATAATAAGTCAGTAAAAAATTATTTCTATGTCAACGTTAATTTTTTTATTACTCCTTAATATAAAATTTTTTCAAGGATATGCATAATGGGGGAGGTATGTCTTAAATTATGGTTAAAAAAATGATCATTATTTATAGTTATTTTAGCCCTATTGCACTTTCAATTCATTTGGCACAGTTCATTGGAACTGTTCTACTTTTAATTTTAGATATATTACAAATATGAGAGTATATTTGATTTTTTCCCCTAAGCCCCATGGAAGCGTGGCTTTGAAGTCAAGCTGGACAAAAAAACAGGTTGAGGGGAAGCTCTTTTACTGCATTTCAAGAGGGGGCTGAGGAAATTAGATGTTTTGGATAGAAATAGTGTATTGAATTGACTTCGAACTGGTAATTAAGTCCATCTAAGATTTGGAGCTCTATGAGCATAAACTTTTGACCCAAGACCGTTGAAGTTTCACTTTTTTTTTATTTTTTTATTTTAATACATATTGTCATATTTTAGACAATGGTAATATGGATAATAGAGGTCATTCACACCATATTTACAAATATATAAATTAAATGATAACAAAATAAGAAATAGATGAGAAGAAAATAAATAAATAAAGTAAAATAATATCTTACACACGGTGTGATTGTGTGTGTATTTACTAAATTACATTCAGCCAAGAGAACTCCGAACCGAACTCTTCCCCCTCCTAGCTGAAGATCCTGGTGCTTCTCTATGAACCACATCACTGGTATTAAATCACTTTCTTTAACTACCAAGTGGTTTTTAATAAAGTATACGTTAACGTCAAAATTTACAACCCACGTGAAATCACCGATATTAATGAAATTTATATTAGGTCGAAAAATATTAAAAATGTGTCCCAGGGTTTTATCTAATGCACCCTAGGAGCCATGAAATATAATATTTTATATAATTTTAGACATTTTTCTGTATTATCATATCCATCCCGCCTTTGCTCTGTGGCTATTATATATCAATCTATTTGTTTTTTTAATGCAGAGAAAAGATAACTAATCGCATTAAATAAGCTTAGATGTATTACTAATTATAAAAATTAAAACACGTCTCCAATAAAGTGGGCTATTTTTTTTTAAGTCAGATTTCTTTGAAACCATCAAATACAAATTTTCACAAATGTCCAAAAATTAGATTTTTTTTTTTACTTCATATCTTCAGTAAATTCATTTTCTGCTGATGTTCTGCTTTCACGAAAAAAAAAAATCATGAATCCCCACCACAATTATATCCAAATCCAGCGCTAGTATAACTACTTAAACGTTTTATTTTATATCATAGATACTAATTTGTTTACAAATGTCTCGTTGGTAATAATTCATGCAGTTTAAATGGCCCAAAACCACTCGAAAGTTTTGTGCAGATTAGTGAAGTGAGACAAACATTTTGAATAAAAAAATCATTTGATTACCATGAAAATTCACATTTAATGTTTTTTTTTTAAGATGTAGAAAATCAATATCAACTTTATTTCTCCGTAAAAAATATTGTATTCCACTTTCCGACGTCAATCGGTCAAAACAATTTTATACTGAGCTAAGATATAGTGAGGTAATAGTAAACTGAGGGATTTGCAATCTGATTTGGAATGACAATGAGTTAAAATGTATACAAAAACCAAAATTCCCTTTCAGTAAAGTAGGCTAAGGAAATATTTTTTAAGAAAAAGCGAGACCGGTTCGTTTTTAGTTCAGATCCCTTAAATACGAATTATTACTACCCTAAATCTGAACCTCAAATTTCCGTAAACATTTTCCAAATTCAATTGCGCTGTCGTCACATTTGGACCAAATCCATCCTGACCAGACTACCGCCTATTATAATACAATTACTAATTCAGAGCGAGGCACAATGGAGTCCCAAAAGCCGTTAGATTTGGAGCTGAGAACAATGGGGAGAAGATGGAACAAGAGGAGATAGAAGAGGCGTCAAGGAGGCTGCGTAGGTGCGACCAGGGGATTGACGTACCAAGTGAGCTAATGCAAATTGGACCTGTCAGCTCCAGGGGGTGTGCTGCCATATCGACCCCTCTCTGCTATGTACTCTATCCAATGAAAACTCTCCCCGATATTAATTTGCTTTTCAGCTTGTATATCTCTCTGTCTGTAAGCGAGACCGATCACTGGGATAGCGAGACCGATAGTGTAAATCCTAACTAATAATGAAGTTACCTTCACTATTTCCTGAACCATGTTCTGTCCCTTAAAAAAAGCAAACAAAATGTGTAGGAGTTAGATCTCTAAAAGGGAAAAGATGGCGGTCAAACGTTATAAGAGTTATTTCATGTGAACAAAAAATTAACACTATTTTCTGTTTTAGGTTTTTACCAACTCTCTAACCATTCAAACCCCCTAGTTTCTAATCTTGCATCCTCTTCCATTCCTGACAATCCTCCGAGGCGCCTGAAAAGAAGATGGCCACGAGACCAGCTAATGTAAAATGTCATTTGAGTGCTCCCAATGGGTAGTTTCTCTACACGCCTGTAACACTCCGATTTAACTTAGATCAGATTTACTAAATGTATTATAATGTACAGTTGTAAATAGCAATAAATAAATATTAAAAAAAAAGAAAAAGATTTTTACCTAGACTATAGAAGGGATACAGTAAATGACATATTTAAGGTGCATGCCCTCTGAGGACAACCTAAAATGTTCGCTAATTTTTCATTCGGAACTCCATATCTTTTAAACGACATATTAAACTAAAAATAAATACTACGTAAAACTTTGATGTAGAACATTGTTTGGACAAGGTTGCTTTTTGAAAAATTGTTTCGAGAACTATTGAACATAAAGAGTTTATACATAAGAAAGTTACCCAATTTTAAATAATGTTCTATAATTTTTATTTTAGTAGCGTGCTTAGTCTTAAGGATATGGAACCCCAAATGAAAATTGATCGAAACTTTTAGTTTTTCTCATATAAAATAAACTGCAGTGGGCGTGCACCTTCTTTAGTCTAGGTAAGAACTGAACCATTTTCCGAAGGGAAAGAACGCACAATTGATATACTTAAAGAACTCATTAATATACTTCTGGTATCTTCTGAAATAACACTTTTTTACTCCCTCAAGTCATCAACTTTGACTAGTAATTACACATAGGTTACATTAATGTAATAAAAAATTGGGGTAAATCAACTTAATTTTTTTTTCTTCAGAAGTTTGAACTATCTCCTCTCCTATCCTTATACCATAAATTCATCGTTTCTTTTTATGTTCTACTCGTTAATTTTCATTTTAATGTATATTTTCAATGACCTTAAAAAAGGTGCTTTCCTCTCAACTAATCGATGTTTTCAGTTTTGTTGATTTATAATAATCTAATTATTCCTGAATATGTTTCTTATTATTAATAATCACATTTAACTTAATTATGTTCAGACATAACACTGTCATTATATAATTGGCACATACGGCATGACGCATCAGTACCCAACGGTTACTAATTCTTTTTCTTTTTAAACAAAAAGTATTTTAAACAAAAAAATATACATAATTTTGATAATAACTTATAAAATACGTATTGATTTTAGCACAAACATTTCAAGCCCTTAGAAGAGAAGTCAGAAAATATTTTTCGAATATAGCTTGCTTGGCATGTATAGTGGACACATGCGACATATATTTAGTTTGTGTTGATGAGTTGTACCGTAGACAAGCTAATTTGTAACAGCACTAATTGCTTTAGGAAAGTCTGTTGGGCGACCTCAGTAAAGGAAGTAACCAAAGTATATGGTCCATATGTAAGTAAAATCAAAAATGTTTTAGGTAGATGTGCCACTATTCGAGCAAAGAAGCCTCATGATTTATATACATTAATTATATTTTAAAAATAATAAAAAAAAAAATATCACGAAAAATTTCAAAATTAATGAAACAAATATTTAAAAAGTTTAGACAAATGATAAGATTGAGACAAGAACCATTCTAAAATAATTAGTATAATCTAAAATCTGGTATATTTAAAAAAATATAGATAATATTCAAGACTACATAGAATTTATAGGAAGGTGTGTATTTCACTAACACACTAGGAAACCAGTTATTCTAGACTAAATAAACATTTATATAATGATAAATATATAAATTTACAACGCTCAAACATTTTTCCACTTGATAAAATAGCCAGGGAGAGGATCCGGGGCGAAACAAACGGACGGATATAACAGCCACCGCATTGTAATCCTTTGAGTAGGGCTCGAAGCAAGAGGAGTGGAAGATATTCGACAAACCCGGGCACAAATCTTCAGGGAACAATGCCAGCGTCCGGCTCTGGTTCGTGGCAAAAACAGAATTTGTTCTCCCCACGCATAACAAAACCCTTCCAATTTGAACAAACGGTTAGTCAAGGGTCCACATTCCACCACAGGATTCCAGTATTATTATCTAAAGCTATTAGTTCTATTATTTAGGGGTACACATATTAAGGGAAATACGTTTGAATAAGTTGAGAAGCTTGTGTATATATTCTGAATTAACTAGCTAAAAAATAAAAACCACTTTTCTATCGAATCTGAGGCTATATCAGAACGAGAAATGCTTTATTCACCCATGCTGCCCAAATACATCGTGTTGCTACATTACACAGCATACTAATCAATCCGTGATCGGACATATATAAATTACATATATTTACATGATACAATAAAAAAGAAAGAAAACAGTTTTTTCCCTTACAGAATCCTTTTACAATGAATTCTAGTCTACATACTAAATACAAATATTTCAATTTATTCCTTTTTTCTTTCTCTTTCTTAATCCTACCATTTCACAATTTTTATTTCATTTGATTGACAAGTTCAATCTCCCCAATTCATCCTCTCAGATCCTCTCCAATGACCCGTTAAACAAATTCATCATTAGATAGCAATGTGAAATCAAACCAGAGAAATAATAGTCACAGCACTAGACCAGTTTACAGAAAAACAAAGAAATAAATACATTTTACCAAAACAAAACTAATATATAGATTTAAAAGAAAATATAATAAAAAGTTAGTTAAAAGAAATACTTGAATGGATGAATAGGTTAAAAAAAAATTATAATAAGGTGTGGATAGTTGACCGTAGATTACTGATTGGAGAAGATGGTCGGGGGGGGGGGGGGGGAGGAGAGCAAAGAAAAACATAAATAAACAAAAAAATATTTATTTATGCCGACGCCTCGACCTGAGTTTCAGGTCTTCATCACCAGTTTTAACGTCGGCATAAATATTTTTTTTTTTATTTATGTTTTTCTTTGCTGACCGTACCCCCCGACCATCTTCTCCAATCAATTAATAATAATAAAATAATTTAATGAATAAATAAGATAAGGGAATAAATAAGTTAAGACACACAAATCGACAGGTCCACATACTAAGAGAAATAAATAAATAAATAAAACAATAAATAATCTCAGAACTAATTCCCATGATCCCCAGGTAATCCAAAATAATAATTTCCGCCAAGATCGCAATATCCCCGACACCTAGGCCTTCTAAGATGCCGCGATTACGACTTCGTAATTGAATATAGACTGGAATAGGGTATCCGTAACGTTCGACAGTTGCTGGGCAATGGACCAATGCTGCAGTGGAGCTTCCCATAGGCAGCGGATCGAACCCAGTCCTCGATAAATAATTTTTAAAAAATGGCGTAATTAAAGTGTTATTTATTTAAGCGCCTACTAATATATCTAAAAAACAGATACACCGAACTCAATTACTTCATATCAGACATTCATCGGATGTTATCTGCTATCTCGAGGCTTCAAAATTATACATCAATTAATCATAACCTGGATTAACGAAGACATATATTCCATTATCTCCATATATAACATTCATTTAATAAACAGTTCCTACCCAGGTATTTAATGATACAACTGTATTTAAAATAGAACAAGGGCATTTTATACCAATGAGTGAGTAATACTTACTCTTGCCGAAACTACACATGGACGATAAAACAATAGCATTTCTAAGAAAGGTCAACAGTTTTTTTTTAATTATCTGTGGCTGATATCTAATAAGAAAATAGAACGATGAAGACAAGTTATAGTATTTAAGATTTTTTTTTTTTTTTTAAATGAGGTTATCTATAGGTGACAAACCTCTTCTAACTATGGTGGATGGGTCAAGTTTTCATTTTGCGGGACCACTACAGAAATGAAAAAGGTCAACCCCCCAGCCCGCCGCAGTTCTGAGGGCACAAAGACCTGTGCCTTAACTACCTGAGCTACCTATACCAGTAATCAAGTATCAATACCGGACCTATATGGATTTATTATAATTCGAACTAAGAAAATTTGGAAAGTGAATATAGAGGAAACAGAAGACATATCGTCCCTAAAATTTCAAAATCTAGTTAGAGAAAATCGGATGTGGTGTGAGTATTACACCACTTTCACTTACCACCATCCTACTTTGAATAGAAATTAATCCTAGCTCGCTTCAGAACCTATATTTACAAATTATTTCACGAGGAAATTTTTTCGCAAACCAATCTTCCATACGAACCTTTTAATGTACAGATTGAGGAACTCCATTTTTAACAGAAATCATATTTCTCGTTCTTAAATTTAAACGTTTTTCTTTGACAAATGTATGAAAGGAATATAAAAATACAACGGCTGATAAAATTAATATTGTGCTCCTAACCATAATGCTAAGTTGTTATGAATTAATATTAAAAATACTAAGAAAGATTAATAGAGTTAGTTATCCTATCAAATGAAAGGCTCAAATATATGTTAATAAAATGGAAAAATAATTATTTAATAACTTTAAATGTCGACATGGCAAAAGTATCAGACTGGCGAAACCGAAAAACTTTGATGCACCCGCCAGTCAAACTCGTGTTATAAGTTGTCATCCCTCATTCTTCTTCAATTTGTTATGTTAAATATTACATTTTCAAAAATCTTTGGCTTCCCAATGGTACATAACACGTCTATAGTACAAATATTTTATCACAAAAGTTTCTGTCACACCCGCCTGTGTTATGTGTAATTTCATTTAGATTTTACGTTTTTGGGCTAGGCTGTTCTCACGATACAAAGACCATTTTGCGAAACTTTAGTTTTTCTTCGCTCAATTGTCTCAAAACGAAATGATGAAATGAAACGATGAAAAGTCAATTCAAAATTTAACACGAACTCCAATACTTTCCCTTACTATATATTCCATATATAGGTAAAGGAGAAAAATATTCATAATTATCATTTCGAAAACGCACTAGGCCACTCGTAATAAGTACTAGATTTTAACTGCGAACCTTTTTTTAACCATACCACCACGGAAAAATTACCACGAGCTTTATATTGTTCTTACCGGACATTTACAAGAAGACGACTTAAAATTTTCCCAGAATTTCAAGTACTGTAATTAGCCACATGTGGCCGAGCCGATGTTAACAAAAATTGCATACTTTGAATATATTTGCATAAATAACGAATTCGCCCCTGAAACATGAATTTTGATGACTAAGTTAACTAAATACGGAAGGGACTGGTAAAGAAACCGAAAAGAAACGTTACGCTAGGGTACTAATTAGGGTAAGGGAAGGAAGTATTATTTTATAGTCCGTATATTCAAAAGTGAATTATGAACCTAATAAAATAAATAATACTTTAAAATCATCTAATGAAAAATAATAAGCCGAAAATCAAGAAATTCCTAAATAAATTACTATCAATGATAGAACATTAAAGAAGGGAAAAAAAATATCAGGATTCTGTCAAATACGGATTTATTTAGTTATTAATTGGCTTCACCAACATTTCGTCCGTTAATCAATCCGAGAAAAGAATAGATCTTTATATTTATCATTAATAATCCATTTAATTTCATAATCGAAGAATTAATATTTTTATTTTTTCCAAAATTAAAATTTTTAGACTGATATTGAAAAATAAATCAATTTATATTGGTTATTAATATAAATAAATGATGGTGAAGTATAATAATTAGGTTAATCAGTCATTACAAATAAAAAATTGATTTTTCCCTATTTCTGACTTGTACCAATTTACTATCAAGTAAAATGTAAAATCAAATAAATTATTAGAAGTAGAACTGTAAGTAATTTTTATATCTTTAATTTAGTATAAAATGAAATATGGAACTATGCAAAGTTTCGAAGTTAAAATTAAAAAAAAACAAAAAAACATTTCTGGAAAAAATAAGAGGTCACAAAGTATAAATTCGTAAGCAGTATCCTAAAAGACACAAATGAAGAAATTTGTTAGTATTTCTTCAAAAGTTACCACCGAAATCCTTTTCTGGTAATCAGTTTATTGAACACCATTAATCTAAGAACAGTTTCTTCTAAACGATGGTGAAAACAAATTAGTTACTAAAAATGTAAAGAATTAACTCTCCCTTCATTTGGTATAGGTTGATGTAGCTAAAAAAAAAAATTAAGAGAAAAAAAGGATTTTTTTTTTAGCTTTTTGAAATATTCTGGGGAAACACTGAAGTTTATAACCTTGCAATTTGTGATTATCACTCTAAAAAACCAAAATGAGCAAAATTTTATAGCTCAACAAAACTTTCCAAGTAAAAGTACCATAGAGAGCTTAGCCTAATGTCTTTTACCTTCGAGGTAAAAAGTAAATTAATCTGAACCACTACAACACATGAAAAGGGTATGGAGATCAGTATTCGGCAAGAGAGTGCTGTTTCTTGTCTAAAGGTTATAGAAGAGGTGATGTGGTCAGCATTCACGTTCAACCGCAAGGTTTATCCTCCAAGTCAATAAAGGGTCAGAGAAAGGTCTTTCGACCCCATGGTCGAACCACGGCTGAACAAATAAGTTGTTTAGGATTTAAAATACTATGTTAACCCTATTAAATGATATGGTTTACTTATATATGTTTTTTTTTATTCATATTAATATGTAAGAAAATTAGAAAACGGTTAATCATTGATCCTTATCTCGTCCATATGATAATCAATTGTAATAAAACCAGATTAACACAGGAATACGCAATAGATTACATAAATAACAAAATTAATACAAATTTATCAAAAATATCCAAACCTACTCAAAGGAATGAAAGAGCTTAAAGTAAACAACACAAATAAGAAAAACACTCTGGCTAAGTGACATTTACGAATTCAATTTGTATCAGATGTTATCTATTGCCAGAGGAAAACAATGCGGCAGACCAGAAATCGACTGGAGACTTGAAGAAGGGCAAGACCTGCAATTTCTCTCGGGGAATTCAATTTCGGATTATTGAAGTAAAGAGAGGAGATTGTCAAGCTTCTTGTTGCACTAGGTCAATACCATTCCAGGGGGAGGAAGCAGTCTCCCTCCAACGTTATTTCTCTGTACAAATGCACATCTGTCAGTAAAACATTTATTTAAACTAAAAAATAAAAACACTATAAATTTTGTTTCCTATTCATTTCATTTTTGAGTAGTTAGGACTTCGGATTAAATGTATTGTACAAGAGATATCCCTATAAATAAGAAGTTTAATTGCAGCCAGATATTAACTACTCTTTATATGCCAAAAATTCTGTCTACCTATATCTGTATTAGCACATTAGTTACTTAGTTTTAATATAAAAATATTCCAAAAAGTTAAAATACATTAAGAGTAGAGTGTAATCCTATAATAAAACGTTTCACAAGATTTTGCTAAATTTAATTATTAATTAAAAAAATATTGTTTTTTAAAAAAAACAACAATATTTTCACAAATCAAGAGAGCGAGAAGAACATATATAAAGTTCTCCATACAATAAAATTTTAAAAAACAATTGTAATTTACTAGGAGCATTAATATTTTGTTAATTAAATTTTTGTTAATTAACAAAAAGCATGCTTTAAGGCTCTCGGATGGAAACGATGGAATAAAAAACAATTTTCCTCAATAAAAAAAATTCTCCTCAATTTTCGAAGTACGAAACCTCATCGGCCTAAATTTTGAAACGAAATGGAGGGATTCCGAAGATCCAAGATACCAAGTGACCCTGTGACTTTGGTGCCCACATCTGAATAAATCGGCTGAGTAGTCTACTAAGCCGCAGACAGCTTAAGTTTGTTAAACTTTATATTTGAATTTTACAAATCTTGAAAGGTAAAACCTCAAATTTAGATGGCTTTGTTTTTATATATATATTTTTTTTGGACTGTTACAAAGGTTCATTTTTTAAAATATACATCTTTTATGTCAGAGGTAGTTGCATTACTTAAATAGGCCCATCTGACAAATGAAAAAATATTCTACTTTGTATATGACATATTCCACAGAGTGTTAGTATGAACGTAGGCTGAGGTTACTTTTTAACAAACTAAATATATTATTAGATAAGCACCTATTCAAACAAAATAGCGAGCGATGCACTTTTTTTTAACATGTCCTTATAAATAAATTTTGAGCAAACAACTCGCTAAACATTTTCCAATCACTCTCATTAACAAATATGTTTTTCTTCCGTTTGAAAATTTTGTTGAACGAGATAACCACCGATTCCATTCCATCATTAGGCAACCGGAGCCACCAATCAACAGTTTACTAATGAGACTGACCATAAGCCCTCATCAAATTTGATATTTAGTCCGATCCTGATTAGAGTTACCATGACACCGCAGCATGTTTGCCATTGCACCTAATTTGGATCAGGATATCTGGCAATGAGGTAATCACAGAAGGTATTGTGATACCTAAAAACATTTTTTTACTTACATTTCTTTCAGAAAAAATAATAATTTTTTAATTTCAATATTTACCATATTAACAGTTTAGTTTTAGTTTAAGTTCTATGACTGAAATTTGCTTATCATAAAACTCCCGGTTTAACTTACACCACTTTTGCTCTCAACGGTACAAATTACCTGAAAATGAAATTGATTACTTTTTAAAATAAGAAAATTTAGTAGTAGAGACTAAGAAAAATTTCCAAGAGATATTTCTCAATGGAACTGAACTACTGCGATAATAAATCTAAACAAGAAAGCTTCAAACGCAACGACGCTTCCTAAGTTGAATTCTAGTTTTCTGGAGTGTGTCACTCTTCTCCCAATCGAACGCTATATCCATACTGTCCATTACAATTCTTGAACCTTATTTTCATTATTTTTTTAAGGTTCTGTTTGTATTAATTGGTTATAAAAGTAGAAACTAGACGAAAAAATTGCTATATTTCATCGTGATAAAATTTGATTACTTTGGGCAAAATTTAATATCAGTATCTGTGCTATTAAGCGTGCCATTTGCGTTCAGGTCCAAGATTTTTTGAAATATTCAGTCTCCACAAGCCCACTGTTTTTACAATTCAATGTATTGATTTTTGTAATATCTGTATGTATTTTTATTATAACTCTCACATAACCAAAATGTATTTAAATAGGTAACCACAAAGTCTGTTTGAACTCGGAAAATGCTGTGGTCTAAAGAAATATCCAATCGTAAATCTGTTTAAACGAAACACGGTCAGCTGGTAATTAAAGGCAATCGGTGTGGGTGCGATTAATTCGGTATTAAATCGGTGGCCGAGAGAAAACAATGCGTTAAATTGCCTTTTATTTTACACTTTCCGTTTTACTTTCTCATTGGAGAAAGTCCTATCAAGCGGATGGGAATCTTTTAATTTAGGTCGTATGCAAACTACTTTAATATTTTTAGTCCTGATTAAACTGGACTAGTTTCTGAGGAAATTGGACATATTGGATGGATTTCTCATAACCCCTGAAATGGATAACATATTAAAAATAGATATAATATTTTAAACCCGAATACATTGTTTTTCCAAAAAGTTAATTATTCCTAAACTAACACATTAGCTGGTAAAATAAGATTAATTTAGGTAGTTCAATTCGTACAGCGCGGCTTATAAATATTTTTTGGCATGTTGCTACATAAATTGAAAATTAGTCACATCTTCAGAAAAGTGCGATATTTCAGGAAGAAATTTGATGTAAAGCAAATATTTAGTTCTAGAACTAAAACTAAAAATAAATTGTTAGTATGGTAAATATTGAAATTAAAAATTTAATATTTTTTCTCAAAGTGAATAGAAGATTTAAATGAAAAACAAAACAAAAATGAATAGCTAGGATATTAGGGCAATTTTAAAGCAAACTTATTAGGATGAGGACTGTATTCAAATACAAATTCGATTACTCAGCTTGTTTCATGGATTGTCATTCAAATTTTAATAGCTCACCATTCCAAAACCGGTCCGACCGGTGTGTTATGTCGCGTAGTACGGGAGCACTAGCATTCCCACTACGGGAGTGGTATAAACACACCTGTGATATCCTTTAAAAGGAATGTTGCCGATGTAGAACCGGACCCGGCGTTAATGCCATATCCTACCTGGTACAGTAACCCGCAATCTAAAATATCTTATACGAAAGTACGTTGGATAACCATGTCATTACGTATAAATGGAATTATACCAAGGGAAACTAGTAAACACGGCAATAAGTAAAAGAGGAGATAGTTAATGGACGCAGTAATGCAAGGTGATGAATGAAATCTGAATAAGAGTCGCCCATATCCAGTAGGGGACGGGTTGTAGTATGTTAATAGTGATGGTAAATCAGGGGCTGGGGAAGGACACCCCGCTAAACCCAAGTAGATCCTCAACTGACCCTTCTTTTCATGCATCATTCATACAGGACCCACCAGCGGGCTACACAATAACACGTCTCTCTCCTATATTACAATGGTCCATAGTACAAGGATTTAACAAAACAATAACAAAAAAAATTAAAAACCGTTTGGATAAATTTGAAAGTCCCCAATACGCAATAATAACAAAAACGATGAGGTTATGTGAAGCCTCATTTCTGTATATCTTTCATATTTAAGTCAACACATGCTAAAGCAAGTTAACCCTACTTTTAGAGAAAACACCCTACTGGCTTTCCATATATTTCTTCTTTTTTTTTTTTTTTTTACTATTATTAGAAAAGATAAAGACTATAATTATGAGTATACACTATGCGTATAATTATAGAGCAATAGTTTCCACCACCGGAATTTGAAACATATGGTTCCTACCCTCACTCCCTAATAGAACAAAAAAAAAGGGTCCCCATGGAAAATATGTGAAATCTATCACTACTTAAAAGTATATTTTGAGTTGCTTTTATTGTGCCTTAAAATCTTCCAGATAGTGCACTACCATCCGTACCAGAAAAGACAAAAGAATAGTGCTGAGTGCTGCTGAACATAAATCGTCACAAAAATATTTGTGGCCGAACCCTCAGCGGTCTAACCTATGGTCCACGGCGGATCCCCATTTGAGAACCACTCTTCTAAAAGTAGTTAGCTACAAACGCTCAAGTATACTGTATAACGTTTAGAAAAAAGCAGAAAAGCGTATAGAGGGAAAAAAAGTTGAAGCTTTGCCTAATATTAATGCACAGTACTCAGAGCACAAAATCGTTTTCGGGAAATCTCCAGTGTGTTAAAAAAGTTACTGAATTACTGAACGTTCTACTTGTATTCAATAATATGTTGAAGCACACATGTTAAACTGCACAATGTTTTATATTTTTTTAGCTATTTGTGAAAATCAATAAAATAATAATTTTTGTTTCTTATTTTTTATATAATCTTCACTTTAGTTCCTGCAGTCAAAATGTTTATAATTAAGTAACAAATCTAATAATATTAAAATTCAAATGGTAAAAAAAAAATAATTATCATATTAATAAAAAAACATGATTTTTGAATCGCTGCGTTTTCGCTAGGAAAGGTTTTTAATAATACATAGTTGACTTTAAAAATCAAAGAGTTCTCTAAGTAGAAAAATGGCGCTATACAAACTCTTCTTTATCTTGATTAATAGTAATTAAATTCAATGTATACACAAAATAACTAATTATATCAGTAAAAAAATAAAATATATTTTTGAAATGTTGTGTTTTTCCTAGGAAATGTTTAAAGAAATGTAATTGAAGTCCATGCCTT
>NW_027112640.1:688053-709480 GCF_000696795.3 Halyomorpha halys | reverse complement strand
CTAATTTTTAACTAACAATCAGTCAATAACCAGAAATTAAGATAAAATGTTGAATTAATAAATAAATATTTTAGTTTTGAATCACTCTCAATATACATAATTTCAATTTCCTGCTTGTAATAGACTATCACTTCTTTTTAGGTGGCAAATAGCATTAATAATTGTTACAAAAAGCAAAGATAGAAGCTCCATAAAGGGTGCATTAGTTAAAGTAAATAGTTAGAGGAGTTTGTAGTCAACAGCTGCCAGGTTAGGAGGCGACTTAGTTAATAATTTAGCCTAATTACACAGATCTCCGGGGGCATATTAACTAACAACCGGAAAGACAGAACACGGCTCTTCAGTAAATTCCAACTTACAGTATTAATTTACCGTCTTTACTAATTACTCATTCCTTCCCTCTCCGGTTCTGTTTGCCATAAATACACCTCATCCCTTCCTCATTCAAACTCGTTTAAGCAATACACGAAAGAAAGATTACCAATTTATTGAATAAAATATTGCGGTTGTTCCAGTAGATAAAAAAAAAATAATTTTGAGTTCTCTCAACTACAAAAAAAATCTGGCTTATTTTCTGTTGGATAATAGTTCAATTTTTACCAAGACTATACAAGGTACATAGCAAACGTTATTTTATTCCAGAAAAACCTGAATGTTTCGCTCATTTTTCATTCGGAGCTCAAACTTAAAATTACCTATAACACTAAGAAGGTTCATAGCATATTATTTTAAGAAGAGTAAATTTTCTAAAATATAAACTCTAACAGAGCTCTTTACATTTTATGATATACTGCTTTTTTCAAAAAACAACTTTTTTTTCTAATCACAAAAAATTAATATTTTTGTGAATCTATATTTGTGACTAAAATAGAACCTACTGCTCCTAACAGTAAAAAATTAAAGTTGTTCAAGAATTATAAACAAATAGTTTTCGTGAGAATTACTTAATTATTCTTTCCAATTCCAATACATTCGCTAATTAGTCCTGAAGAAAGGTGTGAATCTATGAATAAAATACTTAAACGAACCAAAAATACAAATTCCCAGAGAAGAGAGAGGGATGAAAGCTGAAGGTGGAGATGAATGAATAATGCCTTATTTATTGATCAAGCAGTAATTAGGTCTCTGGGACCTCTAACATGCAAAGTCAAATTAAAAATTATTAATTTCCCAATTACTATAAAGCCCTAGGATGAAAATGAAAAGAGAATTTTAGAACCTCCTTAACCAAGCATTATACATTATAACAAGAGACCTAATTTTTGGAGAATTGCATCTTTTGTTCCCGAGCTTTAAATTCCGTCAAACCTGGACAGAAATTAGATTCCTAAAAAAGACATTAAAATAACAAGAATTTTTATTACATAAAATTTTGCGCGATTGGAATTTTTTCTGAACATGATAAGACGTGTTTTGTCTTTTTGGACAAAATATTGATCCATATAAACAATCGAATTCAACCTTAAAAACAGTAAACTTTTAAAAGTAAAGTAACTATGAAATAATCTCTCTGGAATAAGGTTGTTATGGAGGACGTTCAGTGTTATTCTTCTCCAGGCCGCCTCTAGTCCTTCATTCCGTCTAACTTTGTTTAGAAGAAATTGAAAAGATAATTTCGATTGAAAGCATATTTTTTTAAATATTCTTATTACTGTAGGATTTGGCACTACACGTTTTTCAGTTTTTTACAACACAAAAGCCATCCATAACGCAGTAGTGCCAACAACATGAATCTAGTACTCTGTTAGACTACAAAATCAACTCATATAGAAAACATATTAGACTTGGTAACACGCAGTAGGATTAGAAACACCAACTATCACTAACCCAGTTGAGGAATAAATTATTCCGACTGCGTAGGATGGGCAGGTGTGCCGCGCACTTGCGCATCCACTGCGCTCTTCTTTATTAATACCAATGACGGAACTGTCCCATTAAAGAAGGGCAAACTGGGATGATGTCATCCATGAATCCATGTTTTTAACTATTCAACTCGCTGCGTTCTCGCCGCTCCATTTCAGATTGCCCCATTACTTCAAATTCGTATTGCGTCGCCACGTGTTGTTCCTACATTAATCGCGCGAGTGATTGCATTATTTAAAGCACAATAATAATTGCACTCCCGTGAACTGCAAATTAACAGTAAAAGACAAAAAAAAAAAAAACTTTATTTTGGATTGTTCGTGTTTTAGTACCCTTAACAGAGAATGGGTTATCATAGTTTACAAGCCGACTCGACGAATAAGTTAATCTAACATGAAATTACGGAACTGCTTTTAGCAAAGAGATATAGTTCCCATGAAAACCCATTCACAGTTGTATATCTATCATCATTCAATGCATATAAATTTTGTTTTTCAATCAATATCGTAAGGTGATAATTGAACCAACATGTTCTAGACATACCTTACACAATAGAACGAAAAAAAAATGGTTCCTTATCGCGTAAGTGGTCCTAATTGAAGATGAGTGACATGACAATGACATCTTAAGAAAAATCAAATAGTGGGGTGAGTGTACACGCAATTTTCATTTACTATTAAAAATCATATTTGAGGATTTATCGAGATAAAATAGCGAATATTAACTTAGTTCCAACCAAGAATTTTTTTTTGTTAAATAATTAATAATTTCTTTTTTGAGATCATGCGTGCGCACGAAAGCCATTTTGCGAGACTTGGTTATTTCGGCTTAGACGACCTCAAAACGTTTATTTCTGCCGAAAAAGGAATTCCAAATTTACCACGGTAGCAATACCTCCCCCTTACTAGATTAGATTAGATTTTTATTCAGGGCGATCAACATCTAGGTTATTACACCCTTTTTACTTTATTTATCTTCTTGTCTTTGACATTTGATAGTTGAATGTAGAATATTTCCTTTTTACACTGGTCAATATTGGTGGATTATATTTTAGTATAAAGTTGAGTTTCTTTCAGAAATTTTATTATTTAAGAGTCTTTAAGGGGCAATTCTCTTGTACGTGGAAATTTATTATTTTCGAAGGCTTGACGAAATGATGAGCATTCTTCGATTATATGCTTTATCGATAATGGGGACTGACAGGTTTGGCATATAGGTTGGTCCTCTTTTGTGATTAAGTGGAGGTGTGTTAATTTGGAATGTCCTATTCTTACTCTTGCAACAACCACTTCTTCTCTTCTGTTTCCCCTTATGGCACTTGTCCACTTTTGTGTGTTTTTTTTAAACATTTCTTAGTTTATTGGTGAGTGGTACGTCAGCCCACATTGAAAACCAACTTTTTCGGAATCTGTTCCTTAAAAATGCCTTTATGTCTTTCAGCTCCGTAAATTTGAAAATCGTTCATTGTAGGAGCCTCTTTAGCAGCTTTATCCGCTGCCTCATTTCCAGCTATTCCTGAGTGCCCTGGAGTCCAGAGAAAGGAGACACTTATTTAAAAATGTTTTAGCATGTCAGTATAGTTGTGAATACTTTCTTTCCCCTTACTATATATCACATAATAAGTGAAAGTAATATGGACATTTTTGCTTAGAAGAATATTTTTTAGAAAGTAAAAAATAATATATATATATACTATCTAGTTTATTTTTTTGTAAACTTCACAATGTTGAGGTTTTCAAAAGTTAACAATTTAAAATTTTTAAGTTTAAAAAAAGGATCAAAGTAATTACTTTGATATGTTTGTAGTATAACACGTTCGACTATTCATGCCTTCAATTCTTTTCGCTTCTTTAAAATATAGTATTAAGCTTTTATAGCTCAGAACTAACTAGTCCTCGAGTATGAAATTAATTAATTTTCGCAATTATCACTTAATACTAGTAAAATATAAAAAGACTCTATACTATTTAATGACAGTAGAGCAGTTGATGACGACAGTTGTGATTATAGATATGAAGTAATGGCCTCCCCATGAAATGGTTGGGAAGATGCCAGTGAAATTACAAGCTGAGTAATATGAGGCTCGGTAAGAAGGTAGGGTGTAATACTTAGCCATAGTTGGGATGCCAGCAAGCAACTATTTCTCAATAACAGCCTCATATACTTAACATTTTTCATCAGGTAAAAGCCGCCGTCCTAGGAGAATCTTCCGATATTAGATCTATCTCTAATTTAAAACAGAATGAAGTCAAGGAAATATAATATCTATCTAATGAATTTAAAGAAAGTGTCCTGTTAAAGTCATCAGAGAATGAGAATTCTATAAATAAATTAAGAAATGTTCGTATTTGTTGACTAACAAATGTTATTTATGGTTATCTTCACTATAGAAGCAACTTAAAATAAAGTATACCTAATTTATCCAAAAGGAAGAATGAGATATGTTTTTACAGCTGTTTATAGGATATTTTATGTATAGAGGTTTTATTTGTATTGGTTAAAATAATTTCAATTTTATTAAATTATTGTTGGCTTTTCACTTTTCTATTCATTAAAAATTTAGACACGTCATGACGTTTGAACATTGCCCATATATCGCCGTTTTCTTTACATAGAAATTTATGATTTTATTTTGAATTAGGCGTATTACAAAGGCAGTACTCTATATTAGTTACATTCTCTACTGAGGATTTCCTACAAACTGTCGAGACGTTAATAAGGGTTGTCACAAAGTAATCCTGAAGTACGGTATAATCTATGACATAGGTTGAAGAAAAAAAAATCCTATTTTATAATTATTTTGTGTTTATAGGCTAGGATTTTCACATAATTCAGGATATCATCATCACAATAATATTATAGCTTAATAAAAACTATTTTCATTTTAAGTTGACCAGTTTTTCTTATGTCGACACTAGAATATTTAGTCACAAACGCTATGTGCTTGGTGATCAACAACTTGGAAGTTCTTAGAACCTGATCGAGCAATTTATATTGAAGCTATATTTTCAGAAATAGGTATATATAGATATTTTCATAGAATAAGAAATATACAGATATTTTTATAGAATAAGATATTTTCAGAAATAGGAACAAGCACCCCATCATTGAGGAACAAGGACCGAGATGATTAGTCCTTAAGCAGCTATGGTATAATAATGATAAAACAAATTGCTAAGGCTAACAGATTATAAAGAAAACTGTTTATACCCATATAAGAAAAATATTATTATAAAACGAAACAACTTTTTTAATAGTCAACATAAAACTGATTTTTTTAATGAGCTAAAATTTAAAGAGTGGTTTGAACTTTAGATAACTTTGTTCCAGAGGACAACTTAGACCCTTAAACCAACAAAAAAGTTACTGCTTTATCCTACTCACCGAGTCGCCATTTAAAAGAAAAAATATTTACCTAAAATCATAAATTAGAATTGACAGTACAAAAGGAATAACGCTTTATTCAAAAATACACGCAATACAAATAATTACAACTTTATAAGGAGCTTTTAGAAAGTTATTAATTGCAAATTATTATCTGAGGACCTCATTCAGATAAGTTTCATTTTCATCGAAAATGTTAATTTGTAACACCAATTTGACAAGGGAAAATCATAATTTTGAAATACACTGAATACATTTTAGTCGTAGAATTTTAATTTAAAAAAAACCTTAACTTCTTCAAATCATAGTTCACGGGATTTTAGAATTACAGATGCTCAACTTCATAGTTTCAGAAACTTCTTAAGTTTGCCTTAACTTTTGCAAAGGCAAGCACACCATTATGTTTAATATACTACATCACTCTATTTTGTAATGGAAGCATTCAGATATTTCTAAAATTATAAACATTATTGAGAATATAGTCGGTAGAATGCCTAAATGGCGCGTATACGTCAACATATTGATAAAATATATTTTATCCTTATATATATATATAATATGAAACATATTAATAAACGACAATTAATCAATCTAAATTCATATGTACTGTTAGGTCATTTAGTGTGAGCACAGAGAATAGTAAACCACGTTAAAATAAAACAGTACCCAGGGAATAAACCTCAGAATATTGTACCGGCGATATAACTCAAGATGTTAATTTCAACGTTAACATATCTTAAAGAAAATTCACCTCCCCCCAAAAAAAACATACGACTTTTAATAATTATTATATTAAGTCATAATGACACTTGAATTTGTCGTTTTAAATAAATAGTTTTATTTTGTGTTTCATATAACAGAAAACAAAAAATACCAAAAAGGCCTATCACAAAGCAGGGATTATATAATAGTAACCATTATTTAAGGCTGCAATTACCATGAATAATTTCAGAATTAATTAATAAATTAAAAATGTTTTCGTTTTTAAAGTTAAAAAAATAGAAAATTTTACTTTATAAATTAAATGTATAAATTAAAAATCCTTCAGAAATATTGTACTTGGAATTAATAGCAGAAAAGCGATGAATTAATATTTATTTAATGCATGAAAATAACTGTTTCCTAGAAAGTCGGTTGATTAATTTATGTAAAATTGAGATATGCATATTTTTTAATTACCAAGAAGAATGCAATGTACATAATTTAAGTAACTTTTTTAATTTAAAAATTTGAAATGCCGAAATTCTTAGTGCCAATTAAAGAGCATTATTCTTAAAGTATGAAATTATTTAATATTACCTCAAACCAAACCAGAAAAACATCTTATGCGTCCTTACCTGAAACATAGAATAAAAAAATCAGTATAAAATTCTACACATCAATGTTAATAACATAGCACTACACACTAACTGCATGAGAGTAAATATCAAACATGTGTAATTAAAATAATTTATTTCTTTAAATATAAATAAAACAAACGTTCTAGACATGCAAACATTGGTTTCAAACCTAACAAGACATTAAATCAGGTCTCTAATTTTTCTTTCTTTTTTTTTTCGGCAGGTCTCGGTAAAATGGTTATAAAAAAAATTTCTAATATAATAACTTCTGTGAGCAGCAATAAATTATTTTAATTTCGCAGTTAAACATTTCTTATACATACCCTATTAAAGCAGTCAACGATTACCCATTCAGAATCCCCAATTCGTAACCCCTATCCAATCGGCTGAGTCCTAAGTTTCCGCCGAGGGCCGCCTCTATGGACCATAAAAAGGAAGTGCATGTTATTTAAGAACAATGCACTATGGCCCCATCCATTATTTTGCTTACAACTGAACAACTCAAAACATCAACACCATTGTTGTTATATACAGCCCTCACCCTGGTTCGAGATGGCTCTCCCGCCTGAATAAAACTGC
The DNA here is from genome assembly GCF_000696795.3 of Halyomorpha halys. Lineage (NCBI taxonomy): Eukaryota > Metazoa > Arthropoda > Insecta > Hemiptera > Pentatomidae > Halyomorpha > Halyomorpha halys. The sequence continues at coordinate 702,314 of NW_027112640.1, read as the reverse complement.
CATAAAGAGAAGAAAACAAAGGTTCAAAGCTTGGGATCCGGGCACGCAACGGCTTTCATGAGTTTACTCAACTTTCTTTTCTTCAACTGCTAACTCTTCTCTTAAACGTTCTTTAGAACACTCCTCTGTGGAGAAGGAAATTATCTGTGTTTCATACAGTACATTTCCATAATTAGCTTGGTAAGCCAATCATGAAAAAATAATAACATTTTACATGCAACAGACATCTAACCAAGATAGGAACCCAGTAGTGGGTGATGATTAATAGATTATTCTTTCTTAGGGGAAATTTAGAATATATGAGCCTATATACGCTCTATTCACAGTAAAAGTAGAATCGGTCTTAAGTTTTCATAAAAATTCATTGCTATAAAAAATAATTATAAAATTAATTAACTTCGATAATAGCTATTTTATACTTGTTTTTTTATTAGAAAAACTGTTATTTCTTGCCTAAAACTATATTGAACTTCCCCATAAGTGTTGAATACCATAAATTTCCAGTTCTGACTCATATACGTATAGTCAAATATAAAAGTCTTAGCCCGAGCTTTTGACATTTTAGTACAAGAGCCTCGAGGAAAAAAAAAAGTCAGTTATTTCACCCCAATTTATGTTACTGTAATAAAAACTATATATGTCAATAGTCAAAATAGTTGAGACTGCCAACTGAAGTTAAAGAGAAATAAAAAATGGGCCCCGTTTCAAAAAAGTTAAAAAGACATTTTTTTCCGACTTCCATACCTTTACAATTACGTGTGATACTAGAAAACCTTGCACAAAATCATTTAAAAAAAGAGCAAATTTGCTAAAAATGAGCCCTATTAGACCTGTTTACGTTCAATAGTTCCAGAAAAACAGTTTTTTAAAAATCAACATTTCTTAACGAAAAATCAGTAATTGGTGAATTTATTTTGGGAAAATTATCTCAGGAACCATTTGACTCATAGTAGTCTATTAGCGTCTAAATTAGAACTAGATCAATGTGCTATGAAGTAGTTCATGACGTTTATTTTCGTAGTAGTAGCAGTTTTTAAGATACTTACCAAAATAAATTCACAAAAAATTGATTTGTAAGTTGTTCAGACAAAAGTTTTTATTTATGAAAAAATATGTCTCAGGCGTACGGATGTCTACCAGCACTTAAATTAAAGCTAGCTAATGTACTATAAAGTAGTTAATGTCATTTATCTTCGTAGAAGTGGTAATTTCCATTATATTTGCTAAAACAAATTGATCAATAGTTATTGAGACAAGATATCATATGCTTATTTTGTTTTTACTTGGTTGTAAAACAATCTTTATGGTTCAGTAGATTTTACTTTACTGGAGTACACCACATACTTAGACGGTCTGTTCAAACAATACACACATGGGTTAGCGGACTAACCACAGACAGGATTCCAGACGAAATATAATACCGAGAAGACCCGTGACTAGTGCTAAGGAGTGTTGAGTAACCAGCTATCTTCTCTTAACTTATGCAAGCTCCTGGCCCAGGTGGAATTCTAGAAATGGGACGAAGCGAACCTTCCGCGACTCCCTGTGCTTCAAGGCATTCTTGGGGCTATCCTAACAGCATTCGGAATATTTCCAGCCGGGCAATGGCTGCGCGCAACAACGATGTTGAAACTACCTGGGTTGGTATACCATTAAATAGTAGTGCGTTTTAATAAAGGGAAACATAATTTGAAACTTAGAAGAATATGTAAAAACGAATGAACATAATTTTATTATTGATCAGTTGAACTGATTTGAAATTTATTATTTTGCCGTAAGTCATCCCTGTGTGTTCGGGAGCACTCCGAGGTCCACTAAGTGTCATAAAGTGGGTAACACCTTAAGTGTGGAAAAATCGGGCAATGGAGCGTAATTTTAGCCACCTCCTGGCACAACAGTCGGTCTAGCTACAGTACATCTTTACAAAGTACTGCTGCACATCTAAACCTTTATGGATTGTAGCGGTACAGATTTATTTATATTGATAATAGTTTTACACGTACAACTGCCATGTATTTTAAGCATATAATGTATACATTTTTATTTTAACTTAAAATGAACACGGTATGTTATAATTTTGGCACATTACAATAGTGACGATTTCATCCCGGTTATAACAATAAAAAACTTTTAATCATATACTATTTATTACTAAACATGATTATTTCATTGATTTTTTTTCCTTTACCTTCTACCTGGGATAATAAAAAATTATATTTTTGACATATCGTGTGAGGAGGGAGATATTCAAAAGGCAACCAAACTAAAATAGTAGGTACATTTTTTATTCCTTGGGACTTCCATGAAATAAGTGTAAACACGCCCAAGCCGGTTATGTGTATTGCAACGCTGAGCATCAAGTCAGCGACAACGAACATGTTGACTAATTAGAAATCGACTCAATCCGTAAGAATTCTTTATGAATCGAGTAAAGATTTTGCTTTAAAGCTAATATAAATAAATAAATAGAGCCCCTTAATAATACGTTAATCAGTTATGAGATGAGTGTAGAGGAAATTATCTGATTTAATCAAAAAATACCTTAAAATTCCACGCAGGAGATGCAGTAAAAATATTAATTACGTGATGAACGGGAAACAGAACAATAATACTTCAAAGTATTAGAGAAAAAAAAGATATTTACCGTAATAGTAAAAATGTAAACTTATTTATAACACAATTTAATTAGAGCTAGACTTATTAGATTAATAATCCCTCTTTCACAATAAGAAGGGGCTCAAATCGCCCTGTTAACTATTCAAAGGGCGCTGTCAAAAATAATTATACAGAGGATGTAGGAGGCTGTCGAGAGTGACGTCGCATATTTCCAGCCGGAATAAGCTCTCAAGGAGAAAATATTCCAGGCCCTTATCTTTCCGAGGGTATGCCACGGCATAAAGGGCTCAATCCCCACCTTGTTTCTCTCCCTCTTATTTATTTTATTTTTTATTTTTTTCTCAACACGAAAATAGCAATAACAAAAATGAGAACTATAAAATGAAACTAAACAATAAATTCTATACGAAATAATATTACCATTTAGGCATTAATTATACTAACTTCTATTTTAATTTAAAGGATAAACCTTAAATCATACAGTATTCAAAAACAAGCACGGAAATAATTTTAACAAAATCTTACTACAGTGAAGTCTCAGTTATACGAATATGAGGGGGTACCAAAAATTCTTCGTATAAGTGAATATTTCGTGTAAGTGAATACGCAATACATACATATTATGTATGTATATTTTTCATTTTTTTTCTCGTACTTAGTAGGTTCATATACGTATGTTGTATGAAGTTGAAAGAAAAACAAAGTAAAGTGAAAAAAAAAATTATTGTATAAAAATTTAATTTATCTTTAATTCGAATTTTTTAATTTTTGACAAAAAAATTGCGTTATGATTCATGTTGCTTTTGGCTGAATACATCATTCTACCGCATTCTGTTAAGGTGTTAGATTCCTTCTCGCTAATTTCTTTCCCATATATAAAACGTTTTACAACTTCAAATGCTTCAAGAGCTTTTGCCAGAGATGGAAGAGGCAAAGGATATTCGTAATCTGAATCGGAATCGTCCTAGCTTCCTTCGGTTGGGGTTGGGACAATTTCTGCGATTATGGCTTCGTCGCTTTGAGGCACGCAGACTGCCAAATTTACTAATATGTACATAAAACGGGTCCAAACTTTCCTTCGTATAAATGGGTAATTACATACACATAATTAAGGAGTTTTTGCAGGGGATTGAGAAATTCTTCGCACAACTGAATGTTTCGTATAAGTGAGACTTCACTGTATTTAAAAATATTAATCATATAAAATTTAAGTTACAATTTTGAAAAGAAAGCTTAAATCATATACTACTTCGTTATCGGTAAAAAATAATAAGAATAAAAATGCGAACTATAAAATAAAACTGAATTACAAAATCCATACGATATAATATTACGTTTAGAAATATATGTTATACTAACATCGGTTTCAACTTAAAGAATAAAGCCTAAACTATACACTATTCTGATTTCCGTGCGAAAATAGTAATAACGGAAATTTTTACTATATAATAAAACTGAATAAATTCCATAAGAAATAGAATAAAGCTTAAATCAAATTCCGATACCAGCACGAAAATAGCCATAACAGAAATGCGAACTATAAAATAAAACTGAAGTAGCAATTCCGTAAGAAATAATTTATACTAATATAAGTAATAAGAAATAAATTATACTAATATAAATTTCTGTTATTAAAAAAAAACAATAACAAGAAGAGATCACTCATATTAAATGACGGTTTTTCATTTGTAACTGCTACCGTGAAAACTAGGGTTCCAATTCGACAAATATAAATATTACGGAGCTATCCAATTTAAAGTTTTCAGGGGCAATGGATATGGACGAATGAGGTACCAAGGTAAAGAGAATTTCACGGAGAAGTGGAGAACCTCAATTTCGATTCTTAAATTCTTATTGCTGAGTGCTACCAATGGGTGGTTTCTCTACATGCCTGTATCACTCCATTTTTATATTACACCATTTTTATATTTACTTAATGTGTTTTTATGTAAATATAGTTGTATATTGTAATAAATAAATAGAAAAAAAAATCTTATTGGAATTTTAATAAAAGTAAAAGGCTTCAGAACAAGAAAACATAGTAAAATTTATTTTGTACCAGAGATTAATAAAAAAATATTTAATATTTTAAAATTTGTAGAATTCACATAGAAATGTGTTTCATTGTCTGTACGTATATATTTGTATATTCATTGAATATAATTATGTCTGTGCAGCTATAGTTAGCTCCAATATGTTTCCCATATTTTTTGCAGAAACAAAGTAGAATACATAAATAATATGTTTTAATTTTCCCGTTCGTTTAAATTGTCCTTAGACAGAAAACTCATATATGCAATACGATGGAATAAACAAGTATATATTAATACCACATGGAGAAAGAACTAAAAATATAGTTTTAACTGTGATGTAAATTTTCATTATATAGTTTAAATTATACTTTGATGAGTTTAATATAAAATATATAACGATACTAAAACTACATGATAGAGCTAGTATAAAATAAATACATCATACTAAATTGTTCAAAAATTAAACTAACTATTAACTAAAATTCAATCAACTATTATTCAAAAGCATACTTAAAACAAACAATAAATAAATCAATAGCTTATTAAATGTAAATTAATATAGTATTTTTCACTAGAATGAGAGTTAAACTGTTTGTTTATTCAAAAATATTTTTCAGTTCCTATATGATTTTGACAATTTAAACATAACCTAACCCAAAATTATGCAATTTTAGAGTTTGTGTACATAAGTATACATACATCAAACACACACTAAAAATATTGCATTATTTCATCTGAAAAAAGCAATAACTTTACAATAAATATTCACTGTTTTGCCCTTGACTCGGTGAAAAATCAAGTGCAAGTTAATTCTTAACAATAATGAGAAGGCCGAGAGAACAATACAATAAGTAAATATGGCAAGATAAATATTTCCACAATTATCTTTAAAAAACTTCTATTTTATATTTTATATATACACCTCCATTGACATTGTTTTAATTAATCGTAAATCTACATACATGAAAGTAAAATGTATTGAGTTATCCTTGACTCAAAAAGTTATTTGTAGCAGTGAATAAAAGTTTTCAAAGAGGAGAGGACTAAGTAGTTAAACTATTTAAATTGCCCTTTTAAAACTCACACATAAAACTAAATTTTGTAAAATCTTTAGATTTTTCATTCCTAATGAAACTGTTGAAACTATTGTCAGTTATGAAAATTCTTATAAAAGTAAAAATTTGATAAAAATTAAAAGAAATAGCCTTCTACTAAATGTTTTCTATAGGCAATAGAATAAAAGCATATCATTAATTAGCCTATTTGATTATACTGAAATTTCAGTGAAAAAACAATTTAATGAATAATTAAAATAGAAGAAAATGAAGGACACACATAAAAACGTTTACCAAAATACCTAATTGAAATTTATTTATTAAATCTTTAAAGAGATAATCCCCGTTTATGCATTTATAAATAAATTGATATTTTTCGAAGATAAAAATAAAAGATTGGAGAAGTTTGTCGGGGAGGTGCGGTTTTGTCAGCGGTCAGTTTTGTGGCGTAGAAGGTAGGCTAGTAACTAGGTACGCCACAACCCCTGATGAAGACCTGAAACTCTGGTCGAAACGTCGACATAAAATAAATAAATATGGTTTTGTTTATTTATGTTGTTCTTTGCTGACCGCACCCCGCGACAAACTTCTTTAATCATTAATCTACGGTCAACTATCTACATCTCATAAAAATAAAAGGTAATGACAATAATAATAAGTTGAATTATCGTCAAAATTAAAATCCCTGAAATCAAATCAAACATAATCCTCTCATCTACGCTTCGTTCGTCCCCTATGAAGTTTACCCGTGAGTTTAGCGTTGATTAACATTAAGCTAAATCTAAATGGACAAGGGTAGCGCAACCGGGTGACGCCGAAGGTCGCTAAGCAAAAATCCAACAGAGGGGATATAGTTGAGTATCCGAATTGAACATTTGAAGTCAACAATGACATTTGAACTCATCTATATTAAGCGACTAAGCGACCACCGCCGTCGGTCGGTCGCACTCCCCTTGTCCAATTAGGACACTGGCTCATAGTTATCCCTTATGATCATTTCATGATCCATTGCTTCTTTGGACGTAAAACAATAAATAATAATAACCATAATCGTTTAAAACATCACTAAAAGAAAATTGCTACTTGTACATCGAGTAATAATTTAATTTTTATAACAATTATATAACAAGAAAATAATAGTTATTATTATATGGTTATTATAGTAAATGGAGAAACATTCGGGCAAGCTTATTTCAAACTGTGTTCAATCTTTAGTTTCAATAAAAATAATTTTTCTATTTTGTTTTAGTTTTATGTATTTTTTTAAATAAAAAAAGACTAATTAAATAAAACAATTTAAACAGTTCAACTTGTTAATTAACAAAATTAGTTTTCCGCCAGGGTCATGGAAATAATAATTTTCATGGTTATAGAAGCCCCTTCGAACTGAAGGAGTATAATTAAAAAAATAAACCAAATTTTTCGAAGTTTTAACGAATGCCTTCCTGAAAAAGAAGTAAAAAAAAAAATATTCCGGAAAATAGGTATCGATGACATGAAAGAAGAAAGTGGAACTTCCAAAAAAAAAAGGAGTTACAAACTCATAAAAATTCACCGGAGGCGGCCCAACACGTAGCGAGTTCTGAAACTCCTCTCCACCCTTGCGTAATAAAATAAAAATGAATAACCGACGAGATTTACCACCCGGATGGTAATACGGAAAGTAATAACAGTTTAAGTGGAAAATATAACTTGCACTTTCCAACTGGGATAAGTAACGTACAGTAATTAATTTAATACGTACCTTTCTATGGAGAACTTTCTAACAGATTGATCTCGCCCGTTTTACAGATGTCATTAGTTCGCGAGTAAAAGTCCTGCTATATTTATATAGAACTTTTTTTTATGGTCTCAGTCTTTGTTTGTTATAAATTGTTACAATAGCAATTAAATATGGATAATATAACTACCAATTTCAGAAGTAAGCCTTCAAGAAATATAAAATAAGGAAACCAAACCTTATCTATTGATTAAAACAATTTAATTCTCATAAAACCTGCCCACACTATGAACATAAAAGGGTGGTTATATATAAGGAGGGTAGTAAAAGTATTATAGTTAAGGCTGTCTCCAAATTAATGTAAGATTTTAATTTGCCACAGTTAATTAGTACAGTTGAGTTTTGGCAACCATCTTTAAAAAAAAAACATGTGACAATTGGTTTTATAGTTTAGTGTTCATAAAAATAGAGCGTTACACAATAGAATAAACAATTTTTTTTTTAAATATTGTTAAACAATATTTCCAAAGTAAAGAAAGTCTGGCAGCCACAGTTGGAAAATTTCGTACAGAATATGGTCGAAATAGTGGTTTAACTTCCTTAACAGTAAATAGAGTAATTGAAATATTTAGGCAGACCAGTAGTCCAAAAACAAGCTGTTGAAATGTCGATATCGAAGCAGTGCATAAGAGTGTCGGTGGAAAGTCCAGAAACATCAAATCGGCGTTGCGGGCAAAAATTACTAATTGCTCAAGTTGACTAAGAAATTTCATTCACAATACCAAGTTCCATTCATAAATCCTCAAAACTCTAGGAAAACAGGGGGTCTTTATGTATAATCTTCATAAATCTACCTAGAGAATGACAATACCTACTATAAAACAGCAAATTCACATTATTATTTTCAACGATCCAAGTTTGGTTTCCCATACCAATCTTAAAATCCATATACCTATCTTTAAAAAAAAGGAAAAGTAGAGTTTGGTGAGTGCTAGATAAATTACTTCTTTTGATCTAAGAGTTAGGATAGATTTAATTGAGTATCAGTATTAGAAGAGGTAAGATAAAATTTCTAATTTTTGTATGGCTTTTATTTTTTTTTTTTTCAAAATAAATATTAATGATGATGAAGCAACTTCCATTAATATCTTATTGGGCACTAATATCATATAAAATATTTCATCTTTCAGTTTATCACAAACTATTTATAATTTGGAAACCATTTAAGCATTTAATTAATCGATACAGCTCCTAATATATAATAAACGATTCCCTAACCTTGTTTGTAGACACGTTTTAATACAATATGAAAATACAAAATCGATAATATTCTTTTCCAAACCCATAATTGAATAAATGATTCCACATAAAGACAGGACCTATGCAACCGGGACACTACACGTTTATTGTATTGGCTACTCGATCATTTATAGAAACCGTTCCTATCAAAGAATACTACTACCTTAGAGTAGGCAACTGGTATACTACATTTAAACGTCTATATTAATTACTATAATTGAATACTTCACCCTTCAAATATGACGAAGGAATACTGCAGGATATAATTCGCCCGGCCTGCATAAGAGAACTTGTACAACTTACACAGATAAGTCTAATATTCGGGCTAATTCACCAACTGCGAGAATCCATTATAGAGCGTGATTCCCTCTTCCCCCAGTGGGTAATATTTTCTTATAGCCTGGAGGGTAGAGACAGGAGACAAATATTCCTTTATGAAGGAATCGGCTGGAGAGAGCAGGTGTGTGGAACTGCTCCAGCCCCGCATATATCCCGGTAATATGTCCCGCACGCTTTGGGTATTAACAGAATAGCATCCGCTTCTATCTCAGCATTTTTTGCTACTCTCTTTCTGCCGCATCACTTATGAACTGTCTCTATAGTAGTGGAAAATAAAACGCAAATTCTGTACCCCAAAAAGTTCCTATTCCTCGATGTCTACCTGTTCGATAAATTATTCTAAAATAAAACTGATCGTACTTTTCAATTTCTTAAGCCTTTATTTGTTCAGGATTTTATAAGTTTTCATAGAATGTAGAAGCCAAATTTCCAAATATTGAGCTTATTTAATAGTATTACGTCATACCAACATGATGAAGCAACAAAAAAAATTTTATAATCTGTATTTTTAGTAATTTTATTTTCTGAAATATGTTTTTGTTCCAGCCTTAAATTTGTTGTACCAGTAAGGAACATTCGTTTGAGACACTCAAGAAAAAGACCATTATTTATAAAACCATTTTAATTAGTTATTTCTACAATTAGAGAAGAAAATTACAAAAACCGTAAAATTAAAAGACAAGAATAATAATACTGAAGCCAAATTAAAAAAGTTAGCAACTAACTGCTCCTCTTTCTATCCGTTTTAATTTTTTAAAAAGGAATATACATAAAAGTCAATATTAGATACAAGTATAATTATTAGTAATAAATACAATTACAAAATATAATTAATTTTTCTGAAGATGTCCTTCCGTTAATTTCTTTATTCTACTCCAGCTTTCATTTATTTATTTTGTTTTTAGCTCTCCTGGTAAGAAGTAGTTTTGCTATTTAATATAGCACTGTATAATCAACTAACATACAATGTTTAAAGTGGAAGTTTGTAGGTTTTTACAAACAAAAATAAGTAAGAAATTAATTTCAATTATTCGTAATGTTATTTTACACTTATGTATAATTATATATAAATTATGTATAAGTATCAGGCATTCCCGAATTTTCAGTTTAATTTTAAACATTGATGTTTCATATCGGTGCACTGATACTCCGGCGTTACTCTGACCAATGCTAGAATATACTGTATACACTTTATACGAGCCCGTAGTAGCGTTAATGCAAAGTGAATCCGCACTGTAAATTTCCAGAACTCTAGTGCGCTATAGTTCGGAAATGAAACGGGATAACTGAAATTTAGGTTGAGAAGAATTATAAATGGCAATCAGCATAGACCACAAAACCTACTCCCCGCGGTGGCGACCAATTAATGCCCTGTCCCTCCACACAGCACTCCATGTTACATGGAATTAATATTTCATTATTGCTTCCGTGGATCTCCCATCATATACTCCCTCAATCTCTCATGCTCACAAATTGGACAGGAAATGTAAACACCTGTGTACTTATAAATTAATATTAGAAAGTTCCCAACAATATACAGACGACTAAGGCTCATCCAGTAATTCGAGAAGGTTGTGTATGAAAGAAGCTTGTTGCCCCAGTGAAAAGTCGTTCCAGTTTTTAACAATTAACTATCTAACCTGATACAGATAAAATTAAAACTATCGTTTAGATCCATCTTAAACGATATGATTAATTTAACTTCAAAATGAGAATTCTAATATTGATATTAGTAGATAAAATATTATAAGTCAGTAAAAAAGCATTTACGACTTCAGCATAATTTTTATATCCAAGTCATTCCCTTATCATTTGCAGCAGCTTAAAACGGTTAATATTGGATTGTGAAATAAGTTCGTAGCATTTTTCGATATTTCAATTTAATCCTCTCTATGTTTATATAATCGTGTTTACTTGGTCAATAATGTTTACATATTCTAAAAAAGTACTATTTAAGGTGCTTTTATGCATAGGTTTCAACCGAGATTCTTTATCTTTAAGTGGTATTTTGCTTGCTCAAAATAGAAGAGAAAAAATGCATTTTCGTCATTTAATGATTTTTTATTCCGATCCGAAAAGAGAAATCTGCAACACAGACGGTTAACAAAATTTGCAGTGTCGCGATGATGTCTTAGGAGAAAAATCCGTCCGTAAATGGTTTGCTCGGTTCAGAACCGGAAATTTTGACTTGGAAGATGCAAAGCACTCGGGTCGTCCTTCAACTGTTGTCGATGACCTAATTAAAGCATTGGTCACAAACAACCCTCGCTCTACGACACGGGATATCGCAGAAACGCTTAACATATCTCATGTAAGTGTCTCAAATCATTCGGGGGCTGCGGGACATGTTTCTCGTTTAAAGTGATATATGGGTTCCTCACGGAAAAGAATTTATTGGACTGTATATCCATTAGCGATTCCCTCCTGAAACGCAATGTAATGATCCATTTTTAAAGAAGTTGATAACTGGAAATGTGGGTCTTGCACAATAATATTGTGAGGAAAAAGTCCAAGAGAAAACGAAGTGACCCGCCGTTAAAGACTCGAAAAGCAGGAAAGGTACACCAAAAAAAGGTTATGCTGTACATTTGGTGGGATTGGAAAGGTATCCTTTATTTTGAGCTCCTCCCGCCCAACCAGACCATTAATATGCAGTATACTGTGCCGTACAGTTGGGACAATTAAAGGCAGCGGTTGAGTAAAAGCGTCTAGCATTGGCTAATCGTAAAGGCATAGTTTTCCGTAACGATAACGATAAGCACGCCCTCACGTGTCTTTGAAATTATTGGAGTTTGGTTGGGTTGTGATCCCCCACCCTATTCACCAGACCTTGCCCCAACAGATTTTCACTTATTTTCAAAACTCTTAACGGGAAACATTTTAATTCGCTCGAGGACTGCAAAACGCATATATAGGAGTTAATTGCGCAAAACTCTGAGATGTTCTGGGAGGCAAGAATAAAAAAATTACCTGAAAGATGACAACATGTAATAGATGAAAATGGGTCATATGTAATTGATTAAAAATACTTACAAGAATCTGAAGTTTTTATTAAAATCATCGGAAAAACGCTACGAACTTAATTTTTTTTTTATCAGTTTTTCCTTTCGTTTACAAAGAAACGTAAATTTCCTATTCAGAAACAGAAATCAATTCATGTTTTCTTTAAGTAAGCCACATAACTTGTACCAAAGGTCGGATTGGTTCAAAGATACTAACAAAATACCAAAGAACCAAACCAGTACTGGGATTACAATGCCCGAATAGAAAGGCAAGGAAATACAGACTCTGACACAGCATAGCAGATAAGAAGTAGAATAGTTGCGATTGGTTAGCTATCGATTGGCTGACTGCGGAGCCAATGGGATCGCGGCCTCTACTAATTTGGCCAATCAGGGAGCAACAAGGCTCCTGCCCAACAAATCAGCGCCGTGCCAAATAAAACTTCTTGCTACGAGGACCTGCTCCAACACCAGTAGCGTCTTTTTCCGGTTCCTTAGAGTAGTTTTTTCCCAAGAGAAACACCAATTTCCTACAGCCACTAAAGTCAGAATTTAATTAGACACTGTTCCTCTTCAGAAATTTAAACTAGTAAATTGGTTTCCTTTTTTTGAAGTTAATTAGGCCTGTAAAACTAGATTAAACAAGGGCTGAATTAATCTATGAAGTCAGCTACTAATTAGAATAAATTAAGTTTGTGCTGATTTCTGAGTTGCTTAGAGAAGAACTCCAAATAATTAATAAAAAATAACAGAAGAACATTCATAATTGGTATACAAAATGTAGATCAACAAATTCTGTGTTGAAAAAATATATAACATTAAGTTTAACCAACAAGGATATTAAAAACAGGTGGTCATATAGTACGCCATTTTTAAGGTGTTAGTATTTTTCCATTGTCTTAACTTCAACAGCAATCTCACGATCACAAAAATGTATAGAATAAGGGCTGTAGATAATTTAACTAGTTTTCTGATAATAACCAGACTTTTAAAATTTGATTAAGTGCGCCTTACTAATGCATACATCTTCATTACGACTAAGAATGCAATGACAAATTGATTATTATATCAGTTGAATAAATAGAAAAGAAAAAAACATATTCAGCTTTACCTGGATTTCTCCCAACCAAAATTCTAATTTTACAGGACAACTAAACAAACAAATGTACTTTTACTTTTTTTTCTCAAAAATTAGGGGAAGACTTATTAGTCGAAATATTTTTCATAATACCTTCCTCCTTATAGAAAAAATGTATCCCTCACATTTAAAACCGAATGAATAACAAAAACAAAAAAACAAAACAAAAAACCAATAGTCGTAAGATAGAAGAATCGGAAATAGGTGTTTAGGAAATTAACTAGCGTTGTTCTACATACAACACAATGCTCTACTAACGTCTACAACCTACATCTACTGCAACAAGCATAATCAGCGTAGTCAATCAAATCATAACAGCTGTTGGCCATTTTCAGAAATACAACTGAGAACTATTTATAATAAACGAAATGGAAACCATTAGTAGAACCACAGCTCGGATATAAAATGGGAACGATCACCATTTTTCTCTCCCCTCACGGCCTTACCCTGGCGAAGATTGGGGCCCTATAAGTTGCAGGATGCCATGGAACCACCCTGGCCATCTGCCATGTTCCCATGAAACCACATCCTCCCTACAAGATTATTACGTCGGTGCCACATATAAGGGAACACTGGGAGATTCCATAACTTCACATCTTCATCCTTTGAAAGCAGTAGGCTCAACGCTTTGTGAATCCAAAGTAAAAGCAAAAGGTTCACACGGAGGTTTTATTTACACTGCCTAGTAGTTTATATTTGAGCCCTTTAGGAGGAAAAACACCTACACTAAATCTAGTTTCAAACTTTCAGTTTTACGTTTCTAAAAGAACGGTAGAGATATAATAATACTGTTAAAAAAATTTTTATTCTGTTTCTAACCTTAGCTATTTATTCAAAGCTAAAGTATTACAAAATAAATAGTGCAAATGCAGCGATTGATATTGTGGAGTTAGTGGTTTTGTCTATGATTGTGTTCAAGAACATATATTTTAATTATTCACCTAAGTTGTTTTCTTATTTTGCTATTATTTTATTCATTTATGTTTATTATGATCCATTTTAGTTTACACTTATTTATTTTAGGGTATTTTTAATATAACTATTTATTCGATTAAACTC
>NW_027112640.1:637022-687902 GCF_000696795.3 Halyomorpha halys | reverse complement strand
ATATAAAATATGGTATGATACAGTACTTACAGCCCTAATACTTTTTAAACTTGAGTATTGCAGATTGTATTATTTCAATACAAGTTTAATAAATAAACAAGTCATTTTGTCAACTGAAAGGCTCATTTATTCAATTATTTAAACTATAATACCACTTCATTCCAGTAATTCCTTAACCAACAGCCATAACATATTATTTAGATGATTCTTTTGTTATTATTTCATTCGTAATATTTTTTTAAAAAAATATTTAAGATGATAAACATTAATTAAAAAGTTTGACTGTTGAAAAGATAGACCGCGAATAACAAATATATAAATGATTAATGAGCTCACAAATTTAGATCTTCAAAAAACAGATATCATAGATTTAGAAGTAAATTTTCTAACCCAAGAATAATTATTTAAAATAAAATCAAAGCCAAACTCCTTCAATGACAGCAATATTTTTTTGTAATTGCAGCCACATCATGTCATTTTTACCAAAATTATATAAAATATTATTTTTTTAAGGTTGAAGTAATCAGTTTATTTTGATTTCTAAAATAACATTAAACAGAAAAATTCGTATTATTTGTTTAAAAGCGTTATATTCTTTAAGTGTATTAAGATTGTTCTAGGGAGGGAAAAAAAATGTTAAAAGTTAAGAAGCTGAATGAGTTCTTAATTTTCTAAAATGAATATAATAATGATTCAGTATCACTGTTACACCTTACAACATTTAGCGTTTGCGAAAGAAAGAAATTTACTGTTAGAATTTGGTAACACAGTTCCTCCAGCATCAAACAAAGATACAGTATAGGATCAATAACTCATTCATAATACCTACCACTAATTGACATTGCTAAATAGATGTATACATGAATAGAAGCAAGAGAAGCATTAATGTTATTACCTTTGGTACCTCTCATCAAGATTACATTATTATTCTTAACAATAACCGAAATGCTGTCTTATAATATCGATCCAGCTCAGGATAGCAATAAAATGAAACTGAAGTAACAAAACAAAGAGGTGCTATCCAAATTACTTAACAGATCATCCAAATAATTTAGGTAGGTAGGCTCATGGGGCCGCGTTCTTAAACGAGCGAGTTAAAGCGCCAACTTATAATGGCACGTGACTGCTGCGACAACAGTCAAATCAGGTCGACTTTTATTTCTGTGGCGGCTCCACAAAATGATAACTTGACTACCCTATCATGGTTAAAATAGGGTGGTAACCTGTCGGACATGACCAGGAAGGGGGTAAAAAAAATTGATAATAATAAAAAAAAGTATATCATTCCTTTACATTAATATTGGCACATAAGCCAAATAAGAAGTTTTGATTTACAAAGGTAATAACGTTTTAATGTCGTTAAAATAACGTAGGCTCATCGTTACTTTTTCATCAAGGGACTTCCTGTAGACTTTCCCAAAAGCTCGTAGGACTCTGATAAAGTATCCTCAGTCAAGTTTACAAACGATTTACGTAATATGTTAAATACAAAATTAAAAATGTATTTAATATACCACTATTAAAAGCAAAGCAGCGATATATCAATTAATCCAAAAGTTTATAAATTAAAATGAATCAATTACAAACAATTAATTTGGATAAATGCTTAAACAAGTAGAAACAGTAGGAGAGCATCATATAACGCTTTAAAACTTTATGTTTCACTTAATTAATGTTAAGGTAATAATGTTTTATACTTACTAAAAGAATAATGATTTAGAGTTAAGTAAAGACGTTAAGGCGACAAGAATGCAGTTATTTTAGAGTGGAGTACTACTATATGGACAATAGTTCTTAGTCCAATCATAAATATTACATTGCAAGGATGTAAACTAAAAATTACAGATATTACGGACAACGAACAGCTTCACGGGGAATATATTTTTTATTTTCGTTGCAGAAACCAAAGAAATAGAAATTATATTTACCCTTTCATTAATTCTATTATAAATATATTTAATTGCATCTTACTTTTCGAAGCTGTATCTCAAATCGAAAAACAGACGAAAAACTTTTAAAAGACGATTATTTTTCCTTTAATTAAAATTTTGTATTGTTTGGTAGCATACTATCATGAACTGTATTAAAACATAAGTAGTAGCAAATATCTCGTAACGACACTAATGATATGACAAAATTAAACACCTGCTACGCTCGTTTTTTTTGTTTTTTTCCGCAGCTGGTTGGAACAACCTTCTAATTGGTTAAACCAGTCTAAGGGTTAGCATAAATTATTACACCGCTTCCATCTGCTCTTGTCTCACCCCTACCCTAATTCTACTCATAACGGACAGATATATTGCTTCACATAAATACGTTGGTTTTTTTTTCAAAATACAAAAGATCAGAAAGTTAACTCCAAAAGAAAAAACAAATTATTCCAATAACTACTAATAAAAAAAAAATTAATAGATTAGATTAATTTAAAAGTTTAGAATACATGGAAGAATATGTAATCAGGTATAGTAAGGTATTTTTCTTTCTCATCCCAGACATGTTCCATGACGAGGAACTAGGGATCCATTAGTGTTGGTCAGCTAATAGAAGGAGTGTTTAAATACATTATATCAATAATAAGCCGGTTTCCTAGGCTTCGTGCAAGAATATACTAATAATACAAGAGCCGGGAAGAAAAAAATATTTTAATTTTTAATTACTTTAACAAAAACTATGTATGATTACAAGTCAAAACTGATGAGTTTTCCAAGTATAGACAGGGGGAATAAAAAATGATGGCTATTTAAAAACATTCATTTTTCATTCGGAGCTCTATATCTTAAAAACTACCAACACTAGAAAATCTAAAAAAAAAAACATTATTTAAAGAAGAGTAAATTTTCTGAAATATTAGCCCTAATAGTAAAAAGATTAGTAGTTAATTAATTTATTTTGAGAAGTCTATATTTCAGGAATTATGTGACGTATTGTTGTCTATTAGCACTCAATTTAAGTTATTTTAATGTACTATAAAGTAGTTTATGATATTTACCTTAGTAGGAATATTAGTTTTCAAAATATTTGCTAAAATAAATAGATTTATAGTTGTTCCAAATATCATGAAACAAACAAACCTGAATTATTACTATTTATCGAAAGACCCAATTTTTGTCAAGTTGATTAATAGATAAATACAATGAAGTTTCGCCTCAAAATAACATGTAAAATGTTTAAAACTACTAAAAACCTTATAAATTTCTAAATAAAACAGTTGGCTTGGTTATCATTCGATTGATTTAGTATTTTTTATCAATGAGAAACAGAAGAAAAATCTTACTTCATGATCTGCTGCAATTATGTTTTACCAAGGCGGATGTCTGAGATACCTCAAGTCCCTTTTTAACAGCCTACCGCTACTAGATAAGAGAAGTATTGTGATTGTGACTAAGTTTCGAAGTGTTGCTATTAGAATTCTCTAGTCCAAAAACCAATCTCTGAATGGGACCTATGTATAATGTCCCATGAATTCCATACTTTTGCTTCACGGGCAAATAATGCACTTTTTGTAACGTTCTTCCAGTTTTTTTCTCTAGGATTTATTATGTATATAAAAAGATAAAAGGTTTAAAGCCAACTTTTTTTTAAAAAACTAATTAGTTCGTGAATTTGCAACACGACATTTCTCGAAACACTGGACCTTTTTTTTTTTTTTTTTTTAATAATGTTGGGATTAGAACTACATTGACCAACGTAACTAATAGGCCAATCAGTGCAGAATAACTGAAAAGCCTTTTCTCACAAAGGTTGCAGGCGCAAAAAAGAAAAAAAAAATTGTTTCAAGAAATACCCATGGTGTAGACTTATAAACCAATCTCTGAAAATCAGTTTTAAAAAAAAAAGTAAGCTTTTAGCCTTTCAACATTTTATGTACAGAATAAATCCCAGAGAAAAAGCAGGAAAAACGTTATGACGTAAAGTGCACAGTTTGCCTGTCACGCAAAAAGTATAAACTTCATGGCAAAATATACATGGGTTCCATTGAGAGATAGTTCAGTTCCTTACAAAACTAAGTAAATTATTTAAATCGATCGTGTATTAGAAAATATATGGAAAGTAAAAAATTGAACCCAATACTTGAACAGTATTTTGTACAGATTGCCATGGAAATCTATTAGCTTTATTGTAATTTTTCGAATAATTCAAAAACTATATATCTTTCGTAAACAATCCAGATACTACTTGAAAATCTTTTACTCGAACTAATATTAGAAACGAGAGTGAGTGGACACACCAGATAGTTGTATTAAGGTTCCATAACTAACGAAAAAACTTAACAAGGAATAAAAATTAACAACATTTATTTTAATAATAAGATGTAATTATTAGAATTTAATCCAATTATTTAATATGGAATAAACCAACCCTTAAGTGAGACTGTGTTTTTTATGTTATATTAATTAATGTTTTCAAGAATTTTCTTTGCGTTCCTTTATATCACTATTGGATCTAGACAAAGCCTTGGGTTTTTGTAACGAAATGACAAAAAAAAAAAATCACTATATCTTATACAACAGAACAGAAAAAAAAAGTTGGTTGCTTCCTTATTGCGGATGTGAAGGATTCAATCAACATATACTTTAATTTTGATCTTTTAAATAAAACACAAATAATAATATATTTAAAAAATAAAATAATTAAATTCCGAAAAATTATTTCTGAAATAAGTTGGGTTTATAAAATCTTAGGCCTTTATTCATAATATTATATACAAATTTCTGTCGTATATATATTGTTTGTATCCTATTTTTAAAATATGAAATAAAAAAGATATATGATTCATAAAAATAACGATGGAAGTGAAAATAATTACAAATCAAAAATATTAAAATTAAGTTTTTTTAAAAAATTTACATTTTAACATAGTCAAATGTTCAGAAATTTAATGCCGTTTTTGTTGTTGCCGATTGGTTTTTAATGCCGAACTCTGTCCAATAATTCATAAATTTAAAAAAAATAAAATAACTTTATAGTATCACAAACTCGATTACTTAGCCTCAGCAGAAAAACCGATTTCATTTCCTCTTTATTTCATACTTATTAATCTCAAAAGGGAACATAAAAGAGGAAAGAGGGCTGAGAAGAAAAAAATGCGAAAATTGTGTCTCAAGAATTCCTAATTACGAAGAAGCAGAGGAGCGTTCCTGGAAATTGTTTCTTCCCGACGAATGAAATTTATTTGAAGGATTACGGAATTATGCACTGTAACGCTGTTTTTTTTTTTTTTAATAACTAAGTATCTTAACTGTCCTTTCTGCATGGAAGGGGAAGGGGAAGAAGCATAAAAAGAGTTCTTTGATATCGAAATAGCGAGGAAAAAAACAGGATCCCGAGGAAAGAAAGTTATTAAATAAGATGGCTTTAATTTAAACTCGAGTAAGCTAAAAATATAATTAAATTTACAAAAATAAAGACATCTTATTATATTTTTTTATTCCATAGTTTTGGGTTGAACTATAAAAGTAAATAGTAAGTTCACTTGGCCAACTTTATATCACCCATCCGGAACAAATAACCACAAGCAGTTGAGGACATAGGCCACCCGAAACAATACTCCGGCAGAGCTACAAAGACGTCATACCGGCCTTGCAACGCCATTGTAACGCGGCCCGGACACGATGTCGGAAATGGTCTCCCGATATGCTCCTTTTTTCATCAGCTATTGGCCACAGGTGCTCCTCCGATTATGTCCGCTTCGACGATACCTTCCGTCTTCCTGGCCTTACCTCTATGAATAAGATATCACACAAGGTCGGCACTTCGGTGAAACGCTTCCTGCTTTCGTTGGACAAGGGACATGCTAAGTCGTATCTCGCCTTCTTGTATTCCATTAGTCCATTTACATAGGACCATGTGACAAAACATTAAATTCACAATGACAGAACGATCAAATTGTTATTCCAAGGAAGTATCAACGATACATAAACTATATTTATGTAAATCCAGACAGTTCAAAGAAGGAAAAGTAAACAGATACCTAGGTAATTAATAAAAACTAGAAAATTCCTTTGAAGTTAACAGATATGTACAAAAAGTTTTAAGTTTTTTTTAAAGCTTAGACGGTAAAATAATACACTTTCTTTTGTTACTATTAACTCGTCATTCGTCGCTGCACTAGAATTTCTCTCATGTTTTCTGGGTCTAGGTGCTGCTAGAGGGAGACTGTGGTTATATATATATTCCATATTCTTGGAATCTGCAGTTCACAGTCTCTTCCTTCTATACCTCGCCCCCAGCACTCTAGCAGCTCTGAGTAAGCGTCCAACCCTCTTTCCCTCTCAATAAACCCTTCTTATGAGACATATCTCACGCGCGACTAAGGCTGCAATAAAAATATTCAATTTGTGAGCATTTTTCTCACGTGCGCCAAGTGTATTTAATCCATAAATTACTTTTTTTCTCGGGGAAAAATAGAAGAACTAGGGAAACATAGGTTTGAAGAGGCTAGAACGTATTTACTATGAATTGTAATCCGATACTGTAAGTGTATATTAGGGTGGTTCTTATAACAAAAATTTGTCTTTTCATGATTTCACTCCATCACTGCGCAACACTATTACGGAGGACTTTTGTGCATTCCACGAGAGCGAATACAAAAACAAAAAAGAATTGCCATCAGTGCAAAATACGGATAAGTTCTAGTCATACTGTATTCACTTGCACCAGTTATGCACAAGAGATTTCTTCAGACTGAGCATTTTTTATTATTATTATTTTTTTATTATTGTTATGTTGTTATAATATGATATATATATATGTATTTTGATTCTTTTTATAACTTTGTCTCAAAATATCATTTTATTTTTATTATTATTTTATAATTATGTTTTTGTTTTTTAATTTTTTAAAACTAGTTTGCTCTTTCATAAAAATAATTTTTTTTTATACTTTTTTTGGTATGCTTACATAAACCTAATCTAAATCAAAATTTAAAACATGCGTTCAAGAGATCTTAATAAGAAATGTGAGAAAAAGTCTCACGTGCGGCCATCTGTGATAAAATCTACCTATCGACCAATGACGGATTAAATTAAATTGATATAAATAATAAAATTTTAAAAATATAATATATAATGAAGATATCAAGATTATAGTTCCAGGCTCTATAATATAGAGTAAAGTAAAAATAATCTGTATAATCTATCATTATCAAATCAAACGACTAGTATAACATTTAAGATTCATTTTATCATAGCATACTAACATTTTAAATGTAACTATAAGTAAAACGCAAAATAATACTGAAACTAGTTTTCCATTCTCGACGAAGGAAAATAGTGGCTAAACATTTGCATAAAGGATGGCACCTTATAAATATGCATAGACGTCGGCTAAGGCTTCTGAGTCAATCCTCTACGAAAGAAACTGCGGAATATTACCATATTAATATCTAACATCGTCCGTCCCCCTTTCTTCAAGTAGTGCTCTCCGATAGAAAAATATCGGGAAAAACAAAAACGTTCAACTGGAATTGACGATATATTTATTTTTTAAATAGCTTTTACTCCCAGAAAAATAAGGGGATAAAAAGTACCTACTCAACTGAAAGAAATAATGTATGAGGGCGACCCTAGTCGATACCAGCAACTTTATACAGTCTGCCGAATCGAGCAAAAAAAAAAATTGATTGAATTAATAAACACTGTTGTTAAATACCAAAAAAAATCTCAACTTAAATTATTTAAACGAACAAAAGCACAAAAATATAAATTAAAAATAACCCAACATAAAATAAACGGTTTTACTAATAAATCAAAGGTCATATTAAAAAATATGATAAAAAAAAAAAAAAAATCGATAACATGTGATCATCATAGTCCTTATGTTCTTTATATTATTTCCTCTCCCTCTATAATGTTAGCTAATTTTTTTTTAAATTGTAGGATTAATAGGGAAAATTTAATTTAAAATGCTAGTTAAACTAGAAATAATTGTAAACTAATTTCTTACAGTGGATTTTGATTTGAAACAGCAAGACGATGGTATTTTATCATTAATATGATACTTCACAATAGCAATTTTATATTTTATTTCTATTATTCATTAATTGTTTCGTTATTAATAATCTAAAATAGCATAAAAATCTTGTCGTCCATAGAAGTAGAGAGAGGGAAAAACTTTATTCAAAAAAAGTAGTGTTGCCCAACTGTATTGGGTTGCTAAATACACAGCATTCTTATACAAATTTATAATATATAATAGTAATACATCAGTTTTTTTTCTTCAGTGAAGTTCCAACAAATCGAATATAGTCAAAACTACTTACTGTAAATTTAATGATTTACAGAAACCTTTTTATCACTAATTTACCAAACAAACATTTTGCTAAAACACCTCAGTTATTATCAAATCTAAAACTGACTATCAATCATTCACTAGTCACATTTAATTTATGTAAATAATTTTTAGGTTTGTTTAGCTGTAACCTTGGAAGCGTTTTACTGGTATTTTCCCTTTGACCAAGATTTTAACAATGTACGCATGTATTCTATTCTGACGAAAATAATTTAAAAATGCAACTTAGGATTTTTCTATTTTTAACAGGTGAGCTATTAGCCACCAAAGGAAAAAGTGAAGCCATTGGTGTCCCAACCGTTCATTATTAACCGTGTAATCCCTAGTTCTATGCGGCAGGTCTAGGATGCTCTTGTTTATCTCAGAGCTCTTGTATTGAGTTTAAAATACAAGAGATAATTTACCTTGGTTACTTAGGGACAAATCAATATTTCACACATTAGGGTGGAAACGTCAGCGAGAACATAAAAAAAAAACATATCTAAACGTATATTTTATTCATTCTGATGCATTCCACACATATCTTAAATTTTAAAAACATGGGAGAATATTATAAAGCAATACAGTTACGGTGATGGAAAAAACAAAAAATACGGTGCGGTGCGAGTAACAGAACTTCCCCTTAGCACCCTACTTTTAGTTGAAATTAATCCTCTCTCGTTTCAGAAAAGATATTCCTAAATTATTCACTACATAGCCAAACTTTCTCGTGCTAATTTTCAGGACAATATTTTTACTAATATTTTCATTAGAAATGTAACATAATATAACAGTTTAATTAACTTTACGTTCAGCTTTGAACCATTAATTTAATGCTAAATAGCTATAGAAATCTAAATTGAAAATATTATGAGTGATTTAACAGAGTTGCCACCCTGTTTCATTGAAGGTTAATTTAAATTTTTTTCATCACTATAGTGCCAAGAAAAGATGTAACAGACTGGCGAAACGAAACAGCCCAATGCCTTATCAGCTTAATGATGAAAACATGTTTCACTTAAACGTTACATATTATTTTTTATAAAATCTTGGGCTTTCTAATGGTATGTAGAAAGTCTATATTGCAGTTCTCCCGGAAACGATTTTTCAACCTGAAAAAAAAAATCCTCTAATCTCCTCCCGGTAATCATCAAATGCTTCTATATTTTGTATAAATGCATTTTCTATAATAAATGGTGTTAATTATTTAAAATAAACAAAATTAAAGGCATTTTAAAGGAAGATATTAAAAATCCGCATTAAAGCTCTGATAGATAAACTATTTCAATGAGGACAGTATCCGTATTTATTGCTTTACAGAGTTTTGGGGGATAATCAACATTGTTCCTGAGAATCTTAAAATAATATATAATATTTTACTGAAAGGACTTCAAAACGCGTACATCTTTCGAAAACTCGAATTCAAAATTATTCATGATCACACTTCCTACCAAAATATATTTTGCATATAAGCACGTGACAGTAAAAAAATAAGAGGCTATTTAGGAAAAAGTTTAAAAAATAAACCATTTTTCTAATCATTTTTCTAATCAGCATCATGATTTTAAATGACGGGTAAAACTTGTCCATGTTACGTGATAACAAAAAAAAAGTTCTTTGCATCTATTCTTTTCTCGCACTGTTAGATAAATTCTATTGGAGGGATTACCTTACGTCAGAGGACGGATTTCGTAACATACCCGACACCCGCAAAACAACCACGAACGAGTTGGCACAGAAGTCGAGCGTTTAAAAAAGCGTTGGTGTTAGCATGAGATACGGTCAGGCAGTTCAAAGCTGAACGATGTCACAAGCATCTGTCACGAAATATCGTGATCCTAGAAAGGACACATACGAGCCCTTCTACAGGGAAACGTCTATTCAAAGTAAAGGGGGAAAAATACAAAGGATCTTTGTAAAAAAAAAAATCACAAAAGTGGCAATGGATGGGAAATGGTGGCTTGGGATATTGGGCTGAATTAAGTATTTCAAGTAAATCATTGTTAAGCTTATGGATAAAAGGATTGATAGAAATAAGTAACGTTTGATTTTAACTATCAAGAATAAAATAATAAGACAAAATATCAAGAATAAAATAATAACACAAAAGTCGACTAACTTTTTATTTGATATTAATAATGTATTGATATTCTATGTACATAGTAAACCTTGAATAATGAATGAACTAACTTAAATTACTTTGATAATTAAAAGAAAAGGCCATTAATCATTTAACACTTGATAACTTTGATAGTAATCTTCTCGATTAATATTTAATTGCCTGCCTTAATTTGGGCTTACAGTTTCAAGATCCTTCACCATCGCTGACTTTTATGATCTGTAAGAAATTTTCGGTATCTATTAAGCATTATATACGATGCAATTAGATACATGTTCGAAAGAAACATCTATATACAGCATAGCGTGTACCATAGCAGGTACTAAGTGTGAACAAAACAGCAATAAACTGGATTTAGTCAACGGATACTACAGGAGGAAATGAAACCATACAGTCGTGTTACACAACACTAAGACAAAAACTGTCAGGTATCATTACCTCACTTATTTACAACAATAATATTAAATAATACACCAAAATTTATTAACCACAAAAGGTTTTTCTGTGATATATAGGAATGACTTTTCACTAACATTACATTACACTTATTTAAGTGATTACATATACCACAAATCATTTGCTTACAAATAATCTGCGGATCTTTAATTTTAATAAAAATATTAACGTCTTTTTTCTAATCATTTATAAATAGTTTGGAGTTACGTTCACCAGTGAATAGTTGTTTAAATGTAATAATGTCATGTCGGTGGATGCAGTTGTCACCAATAAATTTAGCTGTCAAGATAGATATTGGGGAGTTGACGAATATAAAGAATAAAATAGGGCTCAGGGTACACCCTTGAGAAACTAACATAAGCTTTAATTTATTTTGTGAGAACACATAAATCAATAATAGACAAACTAATCGAACCTTTTAAATAATTGTATTTTACAAGATATATTTATCATTCATTCAAGAATATGAAACACAAATATCCAGTCTACATCTATATTACTATCACTACAAACTATCAAGTATATGGGAACCAAAATATTTTAAAAGCGAGGTATTATATAGACGAAGTATTATGTGAAAGAATATATCAATTTGGCTATACATCAGGTGACTGCATGTAGTAACTCAATAGTTCACATTCTTGCCTAGGAAGACCTATAAGCAGTTTTAACGGTTATTTGTCAACTTGTCATTTTTCACAATATATACAAATTTTATTGTAGCTCCACACACACATTTGACAACTAAATTTGTCAACAAATAATGAATTCGTTCTTTACATGTTTCATAGGTTTCAAATGCGTGAAACAGGTAGGCCATCATCATATTTGGTTTGGTAACTTTTTAAATATTAAATTCTAAAGATTACTCTACAATGTGAAATAAATTAATGACTGAATTTACGGTGCTTGCATTGTCCTTTTAATACAACAGATATATATTTTTAATAGTAGTATAATTATTTTTGTATGCTAACCTGAAGATTAAATAATAAAGGAAATTCTATACAAATAGAAGGGAAAAAAATTCCATGTTGAATAACACCTTATTTACCTTGACAGGTAAATTAGCTAATGACAAATGCATCCCCCAACACTGTATACTTAAAAAAATAATCGATTATCAATAAGTAGTTTCATTTTAAGCTGTAATCACGATTTTACACTGTTGCTATTACAAAAACCCACCAGACATACAAATGATAATCTGAGCGCTGAGGATAATAGACGCCTAGAAACAAACATAATTTTTAATTGATTGTGGAGAGAGAGGGAGGTAGGGGAGGGGAGAGAGAGAGAGAGAGAGAGAGAGAGAGAGAGAGAGAGATGTGGGGGAGAGGACGACCCGCTGCCGGCAGATCAAGGAGCATACAAATGTGGGATAAGGGCCCCTCCTATGCCCTGAATATGAAGAGCTCCTCCTTTCTAATAAAAACTTTCTCAATTCATAAGCTAAGGAAGGGAAGTCCCTTGTCTCTTATTTAAGGGAGAGGAATTCACCAAGCCTTATTGGGGCAACACTACTCCATGAAACCTCAGCTCCATTTTAAGTTTAGGACCAACATATATATTTTTAGCATAAAATACCAATTCAATTTGATTACTGTACGGAATTTTGATATATTTGTAAATGTTGAGAACTAATATAGGTTTTCATTTTCTTAAAAAATAAACAAGAAAAATAATGGTGGCACAACTTGTTGCCCCAAAAATATGTACAATGGTACTAGCTGCTCAAACAGTTTTTAATTAATTTGTGACAATATTTATTGCTGAAACCGATTTTTCTCTTAAATCATTAGTACCATAAACGTTTCCAACACTTTTCATGTATTCCTCAAATTAGAAATTATTAACTTTAATATATCATTTGATTCTCTTTATTACTACTATTAGACTTAACCACAATTATATTTAATTAAGACATTGTATCTAAAAAAACATTATTTTTTAATACCTAAATAAAAGAAAAGTCGATGAACTTTCAACTACTAATCGATCCCATTAATCGCAGTCAAAATGCAATTACGTAGTTAAAATACAATTACGTATGGTTCACTAATGAGAAGAAACCAAACTAAAAAAATAATAATAATAATAAATAAAAAATTGGTTACCTATGTTAAAGAAATCGTAAAAAAAAACTAAAGACTGCAGAAACATTTTTTTCTCAATAGGGAAAAAATAAGGTTGTAATAGTCAATTTAAGTAGAGGCAACTAACTTAAATACATCTTACTGACCTTTATACATTAATGACACCTATTAATTTACCAAGAGAAATGGAATACATGCAAGAAAGAAAAAAAAAAATCCCACTACTGAATAAGCTCTACAGCGTTGAATTTAAACTGGCCCATAAAAGATGATGAAGAAATGTTTAATTAGAGTTAAGCTCCTAGAAGTAGCTATTATGGACCTAGCTCCCGTAGATTTGTTTTTCAGCCGGTAACATAATTTCTTTTTCTTCATCCGTTTCTTCTTCTTTTTCTCCTTCCACTTTTAGAACCGTGTTATTACCTCTCTCTCTCGTTTGGGAGAAAAGTGATAAAACTCATTTAACAACCTTCACCCTACCCCGGCCCGGCGAGGCTTTTTATTATTATATTTAAATCGTAAATATTTTTCGACCAATAGAACTAGGTTAAGGGTCATGGAATGTTATTAAATAAAAGAATATATGAGCATCTGGGCAGAGCAGTTGGACGATAAAAGAGGGAGCACAACAGATGCACGATAAAGCAATGGGTTATTCATTTTTTCTCAATTATAAAAATAACTGTTTATTGTTCTCATTAATACGGTATAATATGAAAATTTTAAGGAGAAAACAAATAAATATTGATTTTCAAATTACAAATAAATTTTTTTACGAGGTACTCGGTTGTAAAACATGATAATTGAACAAATGAAAACTTATACAATGGTTAAATACTTAAAATCTATGAAATCGGCCATGAAGAATTCTGCAATACTAAAAACCTGGATTCACATCAAATGTCAGGATCTTGTTTTATGAGTGAGTGCCTCATATTATAAAGTGAAGTATTAATGATTTTGTATCAAACGAATATAGTAAATTTCTAGTTCATATCAAATGAAAAAAACTAAATAGTGAAATTTTATAAATGTTAAAATGAAAATTAAACTTTTTTTTTTTATAAAAACTGAAATTTTTGGTTTTCATATTGGCTATATATGTGTTTTGAATACTGTTCGAATTCTCTATGTATGAAAAAAGCAACGTGGAAATCAGATAATTATCAGCAAATATGAAGGTTATTGGAATTTTTATCCTTTGGAATTCTGGTTATTTTTACAAGAACTAACATTGGAAACTTTCTAAAAAAAAGAAAATCAGGGTTTTTCTTTTAACAGATGTTGCAGGTAAATATAGTTTGTTCCGATACTTAAGGCCAGGCTGCTCTCTAGGAAGTTACAAATCCAACCATACAATATAAATTTTACGTTGTCCCTCGTTATCTCATGCGACATAATATGCTTTCAAATGACTGGAGTTTGTACTAATATAATAATTGTAAATTATAAGCCTATAACATATTTAAGATTAGTGGTGGTAATTTACGCGATAAACAATTCATTTAATAACAATAAATTCTTAAGTTCATTCTATACTAAATAACAGAAAAGAAAATTACAATCTTTTTTTAAATTTTTGTGGAGGAGAAAGGATGGAAAGAAAGATTGAAATCTTTTACTGCAAAGAATTCATTTTAAGAGAGACCCAAGGAAATCATGATTTTGGTTCAAATTATTTTCTTTCACTGCCCCTTACTAACAACGTGCTACCTTAAGTTCAGGAAATTTTTCAATTATGTGTTTCGGAAAAACATATTTAAATATTTTGAACTCGAAATTAAAAACTATTAAAATTTGTTCATGAGCAAAACAGAAAAATTGTAATACTTCTTCAGATCAGTATTCAGTGGTATAAAGTCCGGAACGAACATTTGGAGAACAAAAATGTAATGAAATTACCTTAACTTATTCTATTTAGTATAGCTCGATTTATTTTTAATTTTTGGTTTTCATACTATAGGAGAAAACCGAAGGAAGATTAATTTTTTGAACTTTTTTTACATCTTTTCTTTAAACTATCGGAAAAACTGAGGTGACGAACCATAAATTCGTTTCCAACATCATCAAAAAGGTAGAATTGAATAATATCAAGTCCTTCTAGGCAAAACCTTTTCCAGCAAACGAAGGCGAAGGACAGAACATTATTTGCAAGGTATTTGATCGATAATTATGGATTAAGTTTTATTACGAAAAACAATTTTAGGCTAATTATATTACTTCATTCTGTGTAAGGAAGTTGAAAAAGTAAATTTTAACAGACAGTATACGAGACCAGTTGTTACATCAAATTTAATTTACGACTATTACTTACGGTTAACTAGACTGGTATGGGAAACATTTCATGAACTGTTTCCCATGTTACATGTAATTTGTTTTACATTCAATAATAGCGTTCGGTTAAATAGTACACCATATTTTTTAGTACCCAATTATCCTATTTGAAATAATAAACACTATTTGTAATGTTTCATAATTTTATATTATTTAACAGAAAACGCTATTAATAATAATAAATATTAATCCAAGCTAATATTTTATGTACAGTTTCTTTAGCCGGACTAAAAACATTGTCACAATACTCATCTCCTCCTCCCACTCTTGTGCCTTGAGCCGCGTGAGAAAATTGCGTAGCTTTACTATTGCCCAGTTGTTTCGTTCCCATAGGCTGTTTCAGCTGAGGTGTGACGAAATTGATTTGAAGCCCAATTAAACCTCAGTGTATAGGGATCGAACAAAACAGCCTTCCAAGACGTTAGAAGTAAATATCTTCTTTTTTTTTTTTGTATGAAAGGCAAAATGAAAAATAACTAATGACTCGTTAATTTGAAATAAAAAATTATTGTTTATCAATGGTCAAAATGTTATGATGCATTCAATTCAATTCCATTAATGCCTTCGCTTGCGTAGTCTTAAGAAGATATTTTTCAACTAAAGTATGGATTCTACTATAAACAGAACAATAAGGGAAGAGGTGTTTTTTTATTTTTAATTCTATCTCAGCACCATTCAATAAACTTTTAAAAAAATAATTAATTTTAATAATATTTAGTCGACAAAAAAACAAAATAACTTATAAATATATTCTAGAATTTTACTTTATTCACTTTTAAAAATATTCCTTAAACAACCCTTTTTGATAACTTTTAACTCTAATAAATTGAATAAGACACGCAGTAAAAAATAAATAATTTGCGAGTTTTTTTTTTTTTTTTAAATTAAAGAAAGTTTCATTGAATGAGATATCACCAAACTCTGCTGCAACTTAGTCTTTAACATTCAATAACATTATATATATACACACACACACGAGAAATAATAAATGTAACTATCAATATTGTATTATGATAAATTAAATATTGATGGGAGAACTTATATATTCAAGTTACTGTTATAAATAACATTTAGATATGATATTCGATTAAAAATAAAACTTCTAGAACATTGAAAAATACATTGTAGCTCTTATTACTCAAAATATGGAGGCCCCATTGTTAATGTTCAATAAAAAAATCATGAAAATTGTCAAAATATATAGAAAATAGAAAAACAGACCAAAAGTAATTAAATATGATGAAAACTTATTAAACAGAAAAAAATTAATTTCAGGAAAATTAAATACATAAGAAAATGAGCCCAAAATTCATAGTAATATGTTGTATTAATGATTATTGTATAATTAACAAAGAAACAATAAAATAAAATAAAATCACTTACCCCTCTAATGAATATTGTTCATCAGATTCTTTAAGAACGCCAATTTTCACTAACACTATACACTATTCTCTTTCTTTTACTTAGAAATATATATATTTATATCACAATACTCGTTAAAAAAAAGACATTTAAGAAAAATTAAATAATCAGAATAGACTTAGCAAACAGCCGAAAGTATGTAAATACCTTACTAAGCGAATACTGTTAAAAAGCTTAGAAATATATTATTTTCTTTTTATTCCTAGTTGAATTATCACATGACTTGTCTAAAAAAGTATTTATACTATGCTAGAATCGATAAAATGTGTTAGGAGAACAATTAAAGCAGTTTACGTGCGTCAATAACTTAATGTCAACTCTAATGTCTAATCTATAGAATCGTCATCAGTTTTCATGTCTACTGTATATATTAAATATTAATAAGGTAAAATGGATGATCTATTACCCATAAAATATAATAACAATTTTGTAATAAATACCAAAAAAAAGAAACTATTAAGCTTGCTGTAATTAAAATTAAAGGAATAAAAAATAATCAACAAAACATTATTAATTAGCGAAATAGTTTATTGAATAACAACAGATAGTTCTAATTCACATCAAAATTTATTGAAAATGCATATTCCTCCAAAACAATAATTCAGGAATTTGTCTTTAATATAAATTAACATTTCTCTTTCTTACATACAAACAATAATATAATGATAACTGAAAATTAATTGATATATTATCTGTACATAGAAAAATAAATTAAGGATATCTATCCGCGAATTCAAAATCTGCCAGATACAGTAAATCAAATTTGTAGCTAACATAACTCCCTTATCTACACACATAAGAAGCAACAAATAAATAATAATTAGAAATAGAAACAAGATACTGAAACAGGGCAGAGAAGAAATACAAATATATTACTGGACTGGCAGGTTTCAAATTCCTTCATATTCAAAGTATCTGAACATGATAAATTAATTTCGTAAGGCATGTTAAAAATAAACGGGGCTAGCGGAGGTCCTGAAAACGCTTTATCAATAGGTTAAAGGAAATACACACATATATATTTTATCTGCTTACTATTCAAAAACCAGCTGCTCAAATTGACAGCACTGACACTATAAGGGACGTTACCTTATTTCTGTGAAACCGTTTAAACACCAGGCCGTGAAATACATAAATATATTACGTCCTAAGGACGAAAAAACATCTTATATCCTACAAATAGAAAAATCGTTTTTTTTGTAGTTGTTTTTTTATTTCGTTTTCATTGCAATAACGGGAGAGATTTATTCACATCAATGCCTGTGTGTCAATGTATAAGTGAGTGAGTTTTATGTCTAGTTTAAATTTACTTGACATTCTTACTTCTACGTATCTTATGTTAATCGATACTGACAGGTATCAGCTGTGCATTGATTAATTTAAAAAATAAAATAAACCAAAATGGTCAAATAAATGGAAACGATGACGATGACTTAACCGGTAATATATAATCTGACAAAAGCTAGCTAAACATTAGTTTTTGGTATAAAACATGTGAAACAACGAATGTACACATGTAAAAAGAAAAGAAATAAAATACAAAAGTAATGTGAAATGTGTAGCCCTAACTGGTTATAGAAACCCCTACAAGTTTAAGCGTTTAACATGTTACACATTAATAACATTATAGATATCTAATATCGAGTGTTTAACGAAATTTTGAGGGAGAGGGCAACATTTAAGGCAAATATCACAATCTTGACGATAATTTGATACTTTTTTCATTATTAATTTTTTTTTTTATCTTTTACGTTTTATAGAAAAAGTGCACATAAGGCCTACTCTCCGGTATGACCGTAAAATAAATAAAATACACATAGATATATGATTTCCACTAAATATGGATATAATAATATATATTTATATAAATATAGGAGATTTAAGTTAGAAAGGAGGGCGTAATGACCCAGTTTTAGGGGAGGGGGTAGCTTTCCCTTTCCTGAAGGAGGGGAGGGGGTGAGTGACCTACTGGCATCAACAAGTGAAAACCTACCTCTCAGTCACATCCGCCAGCCGCCGCGCACGATCCGCAAAACATATCATTCTTTCTTTATACCCTATCAATTGTTCAATCTTTTTCTGCATTTATTTTTTATATCAAATTAGAAAATTTTTAAATATAATAAAATCAGAAAGCAAAAAATATCAATTACATTTATTAAGACGGCCTTTACTCAAATTTATAGTTTCATAAACATTTCTAGAAACTTGTTTAAACAGAACGGCACTGCACTTATCCACCACACATAAACACTGGAGGAGAGGGGTCATTTGAGATAAGTCCACTGCTCCGCCACACCACCTAGCTCAAGCTCCCAGATCCAATATCATTAAGGACAACATTGATTACTATAAATATTATAATTATCAATAATATAACTGGAAACACTTATGACAAAACAGATCCTCACTGCTCCCCGAGATTGGACACCTAGTCGATAGAAAACAAGAAAAAATAATCGGGATCCTTTTCCCAAAAGGGTTTCCACAAAAATATATGTATATAAATTTATATATATCATATCATATGTAATAACATTAAAAGCTAGTGTTAAGATGAGAGCTAGAACGGAGGCGTTACAAATATATCACGCAACAGCTTTATCACGAGTGTAATGAGAAACCCACCTTTCCATGACTTAACCCGAAACAGTCTAAAGATTTTTTTTTCCACATCCATATAATTCCACTGATTTAAGCAAAAAAAAAAAATAATAAAAAGAAAAATAGGATAATCTATACACATATATATACAACACTGACTACTCTACAACATTGGAAAAAAAAATAAAGAAAAACTTCCACCTTGCAGGCGGAAATATATACATCTAAATGTTATAATACATATTTTGTACAGGATGTCTCCGACAGTCTTAGCAAAGTGATAGAGAGAGAGCTAGCGCCAAGGTGGTGAGACAGACACAGGTCGCGGTGGCTGTTGGGGCTGTGGCGGCGGAGTTGTGAAAAATCGGATCTCGATGTCCCGATGGCCGTTCGGAGAGGTCACTATCTGAGAGGACACTTCCAGGCCGGACCCGAAAGAGTGGTCTTCTTCTTCCTTCTCGCCTCCTGGCCAAGACGCTCCATCAGGATCAGAATTCGCTTCCCAGATCACTCCCAAAGGATCGCAATATCTGCACTGACACTCTGCGATCTCCTCCCCACCGGGGCTACCCGGTTGTTCCTCGGGGATTTCACTGCAAAGCGGTGTATACGGCTTGAGGGTCACTATCGCCGATTCTTGTGGTGGTTTACGTTCCTTCTTTCTTCGCTTACGAGGTTTGATGATACGTGGCAGTGAGTTCTCCGAATTGGCGGGCTCTGCATCCGTTTCCTTGGTCTCTTTGGGTGGAGGCTTCTGCTGAGGTTTCTGAGGCCGCCTGCCCTGGCCCCGGCCACTCTGGATGAGCGGTGCCCCCTGGGTGTGAATAGCCAACCTCGACAGCGGAGAACGATCTTCTTTCTTGCTCCTACTCACGGCGATGAGGGGCAGAGCGGCCCAAGTTGCCGGCTGGTAGCCGCTCCCATAGTCCGGGTAGCGGCGGTACCTCGGCGGCTTGTACCCGGACGTGATGAGGCAGGAGCCTATATAGCGCTCCACGTGCGCTGGGCTCATCCTACAGCCTGACTGGCATGGCAGAGACTGCCTTGTAGTCCCGACAGCGCAGGCCCCTTCCCCTTCCATCTCCCACTACCTTCTCCCTCCCCTCGTCCCCTCCAGCCCAGCTTTCTTCTGATAGCGCATCAGTTGTGACTCTCACCCATGGATATTCGTAGCTAGTCGATGTAGCGTCCCTCTATATTAATATCGAATAATCGATTTGAAAAGAACAAAATGTGTGACTGTTAATTGAATAATAGAACTTATATATCATTTAAGCAATATTAATATTCAATAAATAACAATCATGAAACAAAATTTATATTACAACCTAAAATCAATTTTTATCAAATATATTTTCGTGTTCATCACAATTGCCGAGTATTACAATTTTGCTAAGAAAAAAAAATTGTAAGCACTCAAGTTTCAGAAAATATATTTATAGACCAATCTAATGTAATAGAAAAGCCAGTCAATAGCTGAATGCTGGTTTACATTAAAAACATTTATATTTTATTTAAAATATTTCATTAAGACTTCTTCAGATACAATAAATGTTTCAAACAACGTTAATAAATAAAATACTCACTCCAGAAAGCACGAGAGTAAATAAAGGAGATATCGACATTCAATTAAATTATTGAAATTAAATTAAAGAAAAATCAATTCTGAATAATATTTCATTACATGACTAACATAGAACGTTACAATACTTGGAATATTTTTTTTTTTACAATTTCATATTTATAATAAAACATACAATTTATTGTATTTATTTATCAATTTACGTATTGTCAATAACCATCATTTTATTTCACTATTAAATATTGACGTAACGCAGTTTCACCATGTAGTGAGAGAGAAACCTAACGGAGCTAGAAAGTTGAGAGTAATAAACAGAAATTGTTCAGTTGTTTAACAGCTCTACATGAAACGCAATTTATTTAATGCCACGTAATAGCGAGTAATTATAGATTCATCACGGCCATTTAAAACGAGAGACGTCATATTAAAGAGTGAAAACAATCTTTTCTATCAAAATGCAAAAAAAGAAAGGGCATTAATTACTGGAAATGGCGGGGTACAAGACCACTCAGTCGGTGAGATCTCATTCGGCTAAAAACCGTCTTACTTCACAGTCTACTTCTCCATCTTCTCGATTTCACCCAATGCTTTCCTATTAGATTTAACCACGGACCTTAAGGCAAATGAAACTAGAGAAATTCATCTTTGGTTTGTATTCTTACTTTGTTTCGTACAATTTAAAAAGATCCCAAATATTGCGATTTTATAAATGGTAAAGGAGAAGAAAAAAAACGGTAAACATTTTCAGTAAAGAGTTTCCTTCATAGGTTTTAGTATGACATCTATATCTATAAAATTACAAGTACAGGAGAATCCCACTTATCCGCCCTAGTCGTGATTGAGGCATCGCTGTTAATCTGTAGTACAAAAATAAAAACCTCTTAAACTTAGATCGGGTAAAAATTAAAATGTAATAAAAAACTTAAATCATAGGTAATGTGTATATAATTATATGATGAAGGTAAATTTATAAGATCGATATAAATTTTTTTTCAATCAATCTGAAATATTTTCTCAGTACTTAATTTTCTTATTTTATTTTTAAAGTCAGTTAATATGGAGAACCAGTTAAGCGGGGTATTTCTATATTGTAAAACAAATATCAACGTTCATATGTGATTATCATATTATATCATATGTAAGATCGATTTAAATTTTTTTTAAATTTATTACAATTTTTTTAATCTAACATAAAATGTTTTATCAGCAGTTTATTTACCTATTTTATTTTAAAGTCGGTTAATATGGAGAACCGGTTAAGCGAGGTACTTCTGTAATCTTAATTAAATACCAACGAATTATAAATTACCAGAACATAGGTCGCGTTTTTTTCCAGCTGTTTCCAGCAAAATAAGGGGTCTAGAAGTATCTATATTCGGGTCGGTTTTTTTTTTTTTATTGATGGAACCAAGAAAAAAAATAATGTTGAACAAACCCTACTACACTGAACTACGTCAAATACAAAATAAAAGAATTTTTTTTTTTTTATTCAGATATGCCACTATATAAGGAATATATCCTGCATATAAAAATACGGGACTATTCAAATTAACCTGTAGCTTCTTTCAATAATACCTCAATCTCTGAATATTGAATTGACTGAAATAGGTAATTGCTTAAAAAACTAAGATTCGCGGATACATTTCTAAGTAAATTAACAACTATCATGGTCGAATTAAAATAAATTTGCCAACCATCAATAGTGAGATAACTAATTAGTATTTAATGCATTGACTAAATTATGGCCAATTAATGAAGCTAACAATTAAAAAAAATAAATTAAATTGGGAGAACAAAATTAAATCCCATAGAGGATAATTCCTCTGAAATCCTCAGATGAAATACCATCATAATGGATAGCATTATTAATTAAAAGTATCCCCGTCTCCAAAAATTAATAAATCAAAATCCAATCAATCCCTGAGCAATATAAAGAGCTTTGTATCCATACATACTAGTCCAGGATAAAGGATAAAAGGAAACAACAGATAGAGGGAGGGGAGAAGGAAGTAAATGACAATGAATCACGAATAAGGGACAAAAAGTGGAGATAAATATTGCGGTAATGGGAAAACGGCGTTGACCCTTTGGTTGAGTGACGAATACTAACAATACACCGAGCAACTTCCAGGATCCTTCCAGTGCACAAAGAACAACCGCTGGTTCAGCACTGGCCAAGAGGGTACTCTACCAAAATCTCCACTAACAATCCCAACTTTTTTCTCCTCAACCCTTCTATTGACAGCATGTATTGGGCAATGTGTGATATAATGGTGAAATATTAAATAAATTTTGCCAAGAATGAACAGAGTAAGAATTGTAACATATTATGAAAAAAAAAAAGTAGTCCATACAATCAACTAGGAACCAAAATTACGTATAAGTGGAAATAACAGTTCAGAAAATTTGCTTATTTATTAATTAATTATATTAAGGTGACCGGGTAATGCTTTGCGAGTGACAAAAATTTTTGTTTTATGTAAATTACTGAACTGCTAAACATATAATTGATATATACATAGTTATTAAGTGGTTTATTATTGATTAGATAACAAACTACATTCTACTAGTCACCATTCAACAAGTTTGTTTTGGTTCTTTGATTGTTGAACCCGCATTACTTCTAAACATTTCTCATTTAATTTTATTTTAATTTAATTTTTTTTTTTAAATCAACAAATTTTAACATATCCAGGAAGAAATCTGATAAAATATCCATACATTTAAAAAGGAAGATCAGTACATCGATATTTTTTGAACATCTTTAAAACTTAAAATCTTGTAAAAGCTCGTTTTATGGTAACTTTTTAAAAACAATTTCACAGAGGGC
Organism: Halyomorpha halys; assembly: GCF_000696795.3. NCBI lineage: Eukaryota > Metazoa > Arthropoda > Insecta > Hemiptera > Pentatomidae > Halyomorpha > Halyomorpha halys. The sequence goes on along the minus strand of NW_027112640.1, from coordinate 664,191 downwards.
CAAAGAACTTCATAGTACATATTTAATTATTTTTTTTATACATATAAAAACATTTATCTGACTTAATTTAGAATTATATTTATTTTCCGCTTAACAACAAAATAACATAAGCCCCTCTTTTAAATGACAGTTTCAATAAAATATATTGTTTTTCACCTTTTTAATTAGACTGGGTTTGCTCAACACGTCAACCCATGACTGACATTATTTAATGTGTATAATTATTTTTTTTATTAATTTTTGAAATTTACCATCTACGTTATGACTTAAGTGACAAAATATCATGAAAATTGGAAGCAAACCCAAATAGACTTCCAGTATCTCAAATATTTCTTAAGTCAATAAAAAAAAAAAAAGAACTATAAAAGTATTTGAAAATTTATTACTCTATATATAAGTTGGTAATTTAACGATATGTAAGTTGATAAAAATTTAATTTCATAATTTTGCAATAAATTGTTGATTTAACTAAATTTCAACAAGACAATAACTAAATAATTTTAAAAAGTTTTACCTAAAGATAACGGTAAATATCACAAGAGCAAAGGAAATAAAAACAAATATATCTATACTTGACGGAGTTAGACTGAACCTGAAACATTTAAGTTTATTGCCGCGGCTATCGACAGCTTGATATCATAAATTTCCTAAATGACGCTGTGATTACTTCATAATCAATAATGCTTGATAGATATCTTTATAAGGTATCATAAAATAAAATAAAATTTATAATGGTCTATTAATTTTATTGCTTTTAATATCGAACGAATGCAACGACGTACATTTTATTATTTCTTTTTCTTTAATCTCTTTGTAGATGATAAAGAGTCGAGAGGCATATCCAACCGATAATCACGCTATCTACCCTTTGCCACTTACGTAACAAGATTGTAATTTTTTGTTGCAATAACTTCGGTAACCTCATAGCATTGTTTTTTTTTTAATAATAAGACCGAATAAATAATTATTCTAATTAGAACGTGTTGGCACGCCATGTTGACTATAACTGTCAGAGTTTTACGACTGTGCACAGTGTAACTATAGAAAAAAACCTGGAATTTTATATTTGTATTTTTTAATGCTCAGTTCACAAAAAAAAAAAATTCTACAATTTATTTTTTTAGGCTTAGAATAATGATTCTAAAACACTTAATATTCTTCTGCTATTTAAAAAAAATGCTGAGATGTTGACGTATAAAACCTCTAATCGTGGAAAATAGCAGATATCAATATTTAGTCACCTGAGGTGACCGAGATGAATTAGGTGCAGACCAACGATTTTTTTAACAAATTAAGACCCCCTAATTTTAATAGATTTGTGTTCATTGTTGAGGATAATAAGCCAAAATTAATGATGTATGTGAAATTGAAGTGAAAGATTGAAATCCCGCCCAACAGATAATAAACATTGCGGTCAGTACTTCAATAGCTGACTCCTCCCAACAGGGTCGATTTAACAACTGCATTGTTCAAGTATCAGCCAATATGCTTTTTTTTTCTTTTCAAATTTTAGAAATTTAAAATTAATATATTTCGGAAAAATAATTAAAGGTGAACAATAAAAACAACATAAATTAAGTTTAGATGTCATGAAAAGAATAAGCCAATGAAGTTGAGGACAAGGACGCTCATATTTAAACAAAACGAAAAAAGACAATAAACATTATGACAGATCTGTAATAAATCTATAGAAACATCCTAATTTTCAAGGGTCAGTGGTCATTAGTAAGAGTCATATAAATTCCAACAAGTCCGCAAGCAAACGCTTTATGAGAATTCCTATAAACAAATTCCGACCTATAAATGGAAGCCATAGAAACAACAAATAGTTAATATGTGACCAAAGCCTACGGAATAGAGTTTGTTAGTAATAATATGACTAAATAACGAAATAACATTAGCAAAGATATAGCTAATGATTTATATGATTGTATCGTTATGTTTAATGTTTAATTGACAGGTCAGGTAAAATAGTAGAGGACAATGATTTGGACAGAATAAGGATGTGTTAACTGAATTTAGAAGGTTACTCAATCTCGTGTACCGTACTATAATTGAAATAAGAGCACTGCGGGAAATGAAGTAGGCGAATAGAGTTGCAGGACATCCGTGACATGTGACAAACGAATCTGCGAGTAGCTCATAGCACTTGTGGGTTGCCTGGTAACAATAGTTTGTTAGTCACCATAATTCTTCTCGTGTGGCCTTACCCTAAAAGATTAATAAGCACTGAGAAAAGAGGTAGACCAAAACGTAGACGGGAGGATTACAGTAAAGCTGATATTGTGGATCTGGACTAGATTAGCGATCGATGGACAAAGGTGTGGAGACAGCGACTAATAGTATCAGTATCGAATCTTTGGGTTCGCAAAGCATTTAATTTATTTATTTAGATAATAGGATTAAATAGGTTTCGATATTTTTTGCTTACAGCAGAAATAAAAACCAAGTTTTATTACATAAAACCCTTTTTAAATATACTTATCCCTTTTTTTAATAAATATATTCAATGAATACTCAATGAAGCAGAAGTTAACTCAAAGGAGAGAGCGACAATCAAAGTAGATATCGATTTAGGGACTATACGCTGCTATTTGCCAATTAGGATAATTACAAGCCTTCCTGGGAAAGATAATTAAAGCATTGAGAATGGGGCAAAAGAGAGAACAAAGCAAATATTGAGAAATCGTTCTTATAAAGTTGGTCAACCGTCAATTTACCTCATTCACAGCGCTAATTTTAGCATAATAAAAAGATGAATGTAAATTATGATTTTATTTTTATTGAAATTACTTTTGAAGATTATGAAATGAAAAATAATTATAAGAACTGTAAATTGGGGCCAATGTAATCATCATCCATGAACTGGAGTTATCATTCCTAAAAAGTATTTTATAATTTTCAAATTTCTTTTTTAATAAGTGCCACTGGATAATTTTTATTTTTTAAATTAAGGCATAGCTGTTATCAAATAATTTTTATTAAAAAAAAATTATTTGATAAAACGTTTCGAACAGTTTAAAGGATTTTGTTTTTCAAACTTTACGTTTTTAAGCCCAGTGAGGATATTTCAATGTCGTTAAGATCTAGCTGATAATAACTACCACTTGATTGTACATTGAAATAAAGAGTTTAATTAAGATCGTTAAGGCCGTTTTGGAGAAATAACAAAGCGTAAAATCAAAGATATTGGGTGGCACCGGTCAGTCGACTTATGAGAAAATGTTGCTGTCACATCTGATTTTCCTTCATTCCTATTTTTCCATCTACAGCTATAATCAAAAAGTATTTTGTTTCTGTATAATTATTTATAATTTTTAAGTAATTACTTTTAATTCTGATGATACTCAATATTATTTTAATTTTAAATATATTATTTTTACTTGAAAATTATTGTTTCCTACGTTGGGGCCGATTGCATATTTTATATTGAGTTTATAATAATTTAAAATGTTTAAATATTCAATTTTAAATTTAATATTTTTTAGCTTTATTCATTTAAGTGTTAGCAATATGCTCAATTTTCTTTTTTGGATATTCCTAAATTATTTATTAATCATGTTGAATTAAGGTATGGGTTGCTTTCACCAAAGACAAATAAATATTTTCATTAAATTCACTTTTAAGTACATTAAAATTGTACCATGTGCACTTGGAATACATTTGAGTTGTCGACTCAAGCCATTTTTGTTTTTTAAATAGAACATTCAAATTTTTAAATTAACCAAACTCCCAATATTTTAAGGAAGGAATTGCCAAGTATTTTTTAATCCTAGAAGGAAAGTTTACAGTTAGGACTTTGATAATCTCTAAATAGATCGTTATCAATAACGAAGATAATAATGTAATCTAAAAGAACGACATTTCTACGACTTGTTAAATAACGATAACAATTAGTAATAATTATATCCAGATGAGAAGAGCACCTGACAGACTAAGCTGGGATGGGGGCTAGATGAGGGTGAGGCGGGTACAGCTGTTTGTTGGGACGGTAAACAACTTTGTTTTCTATTCGCCCGGCCTTAGTTTACACCAGCCAGATAAATAACACTATCTCAATTACTTTACAACAGGCAACGGGTCGTTAAACTGGCTTAATAAAACCTAACCATGTTAACATTCAAGTCGACCAAAAGCTATGTTGAGTAGATACATGCCTTTAGTCGGATTGTTGATTTAAAACGAAATTTAAAAACGTTTCTAGAGTCAAAAGCAGGAAACCTAACAGTTGTCTGTATCGATACATTAATTAATTGGAAAGATAAAAGGAATATCAAAAGATAATTTTCTATAAGGTAATTAGATGGTTTTTTACGTCATGCATTAATAAAGGTTTTAATACAGTGGCCCAAACCTCTGCCATTTTTGGAATTTTTATTTGGTTTACGCATTTCCATAACGGTAGCATGTAATCTATGATTTTAAATTATCGTTAATTTTTAAACCAGCTGCAGAATCCCTAATTCTTGAATTTCTGGTGCAATGGATTACTTTGAAGTATCTCATGCATTCGACAACAAATTAGATTATAATTGGAAGAGATGCAGTCAGCAAAAAAAAAAAAATTAATAAACAAAAAATTATTTATTCATGCTGACGTTTCGACCTGAGTTTCAGATCTTCATTACAGAGGTTAGTAAGGCATCCTGGCTAAAACTTATAGATTAGATTAACCATTAACCATAAGTCATTCAGACAGGGCATGTTTTTGATCTGACTTCATGAAGGCGTAAACCAAAACCGCTAACAATTTATGCCGTTTTTGATGATTTACGTGCAAAATCCTCAACTATGCAATCGTTTCTTGATTTAATTTCCCGTAGGAATCCATCATCATAGTTGAGGCAATTTATAATTCAGTCTTTATAATCACGGCCATTCTAGTCTACCTAGGGCAGATGAGGAAACTCAAATTATGATGATGGATTTCTGTAGGAAATTGTTTTTTACTTGAGAATTACAATACTTTTTAAATAAGTATTTCAAATAGAAAATAGTTTTTGTAATTGGGATGAGAAGTATTACAAATAAAAATTGCACTAATCCTATTTATTATTTTTTTTTACTTTGAAGTATTTTATATTTTAAATACTTTTCTCTGTACATGGAATACTTCTAAGTGTAATTTGTTACAAAATCATTTTAAATAATACATCCACTACTATTTTTGCATTTTACTTACTGAAATACAAAACATTTTGCGTTGTGTTGCTTGAAAATAATAATTGCTTATGTGTTTTGATCGTTAAAATACAAACTATTTTTTCTGTCCTAGCTGAAATATTTTTTTTTTAAATTTATTAATTGATATTTACAACTGCATTAAAATATATACAAGTAACTTTAATGTTAGCTATACAATAGCATGATACAGACATGTGGAGAATCTACTCATTGATCTACTCACTTTAAGTACTCAAGTCTTCTAAATAAAAGACACCAAAAAATTATTTTATCTAGTATTTGGTATACTGAATTTGGAACTCAGCCTCTTAACAAACAACTAAAAGGTACATAAACCATTTGTGGTTTGAAATGTTGACTTTAACCAGAATTATTATATTATATAAATGTAAATTAAAGATTTTACTAGAGTAAAATTATTATTAATTTTCAAATATTTAATTGATTCAATTTATGATTTTATTGTGTTTGTTGAAGTCTTATCATAAACCATAACGAGAAAATTTAAATTGTTTAAACATTCCAATAACTAAAAATAATATACAGATAAAGCATAAAATCCAACTGATGAGGAGTGCACAAATGTAATTTTTGTAATAAGCACCATTTTGACAAAGCAGAAAGGCAATTGGGGTTGAAATTAATAAATTTCGCAATAAAAATAATTGATTATAATAAGAAAGTATTAATTTCTCAAATGATTTGTACAAAATATATTTTAATTTTATCGGTACAAAAGAAATAAGAAACCGGATTCAGAATTCGTTCCAACACAATTCCGATTGGAGGATATATTGAGAACTGATATAATAAATATTCAGTGATATTAGAGGTCCATTTATTTCATTCTAAGGAAATATATTTATATACACACACTAAATCGGATTTGGGAATTAAATGAGCACGGGTATCTCAACAACATTCTATTTTCAACGCCATTAACAAAGGCATTTTTAAGTATGTGTACAGGAATAAATTTTACGGCTAATTGCTAAAGGTAAACAAGCTGATTAGATAAAAGAAAATTCAAAGAGGCATAAAATATGAAAGCCAATTCGTGTAATATTGCATAAATGCAAATATGAAAAAAAAAAACTTTTAAATAGGATTACAATAAACACCACAAACCAACATAATTTAACATAAAATAGTACATAATATAAATTATTAAAAATAAAAATCATAACATAATTAAGACTGAGGAAAATTATACGCAAAGTTTTTTTTTTGTTTTTTTACTTTTCTCTACTTGTGAGGAATGCTTTGTAAGCAAGAAAAAATTCGGATTCGTGTTTTTGACAGAAATATGCATTTTGAAATATCTTAAGCCCAACTAAGCAAGTTTCGTAAAATGGTCTGGAATGGACAGCCTAGCTCATTAACAAAAAGACGCACAAAACTGAAATCACATATTTACAGCAGCTATCTGATTGGTATGATAGTCATTTTTATTTAAAATGGTATATATAAATGGAGGTTTCCTATAAATAATTTTACTCATTTTTTCAATTTTCTCAAAAACAGTTCAGACGATTTCGATTAAACTCAGTATATCGATGTGAAGTTATATTCTTTTATATTAGCTAGATATTTCGTATCAATAACTTCTTATCCACATTGAAACAGTTTAATATTTTTTAAAGATAAAAATAAATATTTCTCATTGTTAGAAGTGATAAAAATAGACAAATATAAACTATGGAATTTCATAATTAACTCAACGTGAAAAAAGGAGTTTAAGCCACAAAACACAACCAACAGATCGCTTTCATATGAGCATGTTTTCTTATCTTTGATAAGCAATCCTGATATTTTCTATTCACGCCATGAGTAATACAATTTTAAAATTATTTCCTCTCCTTTTCAAAAGAAATAAAGGTTAGAGTTTAGCAAAGAGAATTTTTTTAATCTATTTATCTGTGTATAGATCGAAGTAAGCCATTCGGTCGACCAAAAAGCCCAATTGATAAACTACTAAGACGAAGTGTTGCTTATCGTGAATGAAATGAAAATATCTGATTTGAAATGAGTGAGGATTAATTAAACCTTTAAGTACGGCGGTAAGGAAAGTTGTAAAAGCGCACTAAAACAGTTTTTTTAAGAAAAAAAAAATATTAAAGTCCATGGAATTATAAAATTAAAACATTGAAGATTTACATGTTTTGTTTTTATCTGTTATAATTATAATTAAAAAAACATTCGGAGGGAGGAGTAGGAATTCATTTCAAATATGATTTTCCAATTTCGCACGAATTGCATAGAATAAAATCACAGGCATATCTATATGAATATAAATTCAGATTTACATTAAAGGTTGTATTACCAATATTGCACAATAACAACAAACAATACTTAATAAAAGGATTATTCAAGATTCCATTCTTCTCAATAGAACATATCTAGCTATTTCGAATATGGAACAGGCTCCCTAAGTAAGTCAAGACAGCTCTACCTAGTACCAAGTAAAATTTATAGACGCAATGCTGTCGGCCATGTTCGTAAATCTCCCGAGATGAAGATATAACATATTAGAGTTATTATTTATTTACTTTTTTTCTGCCTGGAAATGCTGAATTATAAAAGATTATTAAAACATATGATCCTACAAAACAGCCTTTTTTCAATAATTAACATAAAATACTACTTATATATAATAACATAAATACTATTTATTAATATTGTATTATTACATCTATTTCACAAATTGGGTATTTTATGCTAATTCATATTTACTTTTCCTGCTGGGTTCAAATATTAGACTAAATGTTTTCCGATCAAAGCATTAAGTCAAACCATTTTTATTTGCATTTGCAGCATAAGTATGCATATACTTGAATAGTTTTGCTTATTTTAATTTAATTGCAATGATTTTTTATAAAAATAAATTTTAATTTAAGAATAAATGACCCCCTAGTTTCTAAACTTGCATCCTCTTCCATTCCTGACAATCCTCCGAGGCGCCTGAAAAGAAGATGGCCACGAGACCAGCTAATGTAAATTGTCATTAGAGTGCTACCAATGGGTAGTTGCTCTACACGCCTGTAACACTCCACTTTACTAAGACCATATTTACTGAATGTATAATGTAGTATACAGTAGTAAATTTCAATAAAGATATTATAAAAATAAATAAGTAAAGTAAATGGGCAGAATAGGAAAAGTAATTTTTTTCGATTAAATACAAAACAAAAATTAAAAGTTATTAGTTTATTAATGTCTTATATTGATAGCTTACTTCACAGTAATGCTAAGTGCATGGAAACTAACTTTACTAAGAATACAAGACACACCATTTAATTGTTTGTTTGTTTTTTCGTTAGTTTAGTTTTTAATTTAGTTTCCATGGACTTAGCACTGTTGTGCAGAAAGCAATCAATATAAACTATTTTTATTATTATCCGTCTCAGTCCTTAGGCCACCATCAGGGAAATCTTAAAATTAGTGGATCTAGATTAACATTTTCTTTTTTCTAGTACAGGATATTATGCCCAAGTTGATGAATGGGCGATTACAAATAAAATATCGGAACTAAGATTATTAGTTGATGTGTGATAGTTGTAGGAAGATGGTTCCGGCTGGCGGTCGACAAAGGTGGATCTACTCTTTTTCTAGGCTCAGCTCTGATAATGCCCGGTAAAGTGGGACGAAACTGCTAACAGTTTATCTGAAATTTTTGTACATTGATTGACCACCCCCCAAACCACCTGCTACAAACAAAAAAAGTAATGTGTTTAATAATAAATACGATTAAATTAAAATGATAATTGTTTATAAATTGATTTCGGCACAAAAGACTGTAATAGAAAAAAAAATAAACCTGGATACATTGATTTTTAAGGTCTCTTTGATATTCGCTTAAAGGGTGAAATGGAGAAAAATATAGTGCAGCGGATTAATCAAATGAAATTAGTGCTATTGTTTATAATTGTCTCGAGCACAAAAAAACAACAACATTATCGCACCTTTTTTTCATTTTCGACCTCAATCACATATAGTTATAATAATTTTATAAAAGATTTATTTTATTATTATTAAAAACTTCTTAATTAGCAAAACAAGATTATATGTGCATTAAGTAACAAGTATCAAAACTTTTAATAGATCCTCCAAAGATCATGTCGTGAATTGAATAATGTCTTCAGCATTGGGAATACGCCTGGTGAATGTAGTAATAACAAGCATGAGAATCGAGAGTTGGGGAAGAAAGGGATAAAGAATATAATTATTCATAATGTAATCAATAAAAAAACGCAAAATGTAACATGAAAAACCAAAAATAAAATCGAAAAAAGCTGAGCCCCATAATTAAGATCTTACCCTACTTTTAAGTGGAAAGTGATTTAATTGTTTTATTAACCCCATAAAAACAGCTTTAAAAAATGCGGAGGAGAAAAGTAAAATTTTTAGAGCAGCAGCACTTCTCTAACGTCATCGCCATTCAACTAGAAAATTTCTATCCTCTAACGCAATTTAGAGTCGCCGTAGAGGAGCGCAAACCTTAAAAACAGTGAAAATAATGACGGGGTGAAAACCATAAGCTTAAACAACCCCTAAAAAGCATTTTTTTTAAACCAACTCAATTCATACATAAATGTTCAACCCAAACTCTGTTGGGAGATGCTTTAGAGGTGTAAAAAAGAAAAAAAACATTAATACAACATAAACTTTTGCAGAGATTTACAACCATTTCATGATAGATCAGTGTTGATTTAAAAAAGAAAATTAGTAGAATTAGAAATTAGCAGAAATTAGTAGATCAATACGAACCTCACATGCAGTGAATTAAAGGATTACAGGATTAAAGGAACATACCTGAAACATACAAAAATTAATGATAAACATGAAAACATAACAATTAAAAGGAGAATAACACAGTACACTCTAAATACATGTTAGTTAATAAACAATTTTTCTACATTGAGCCATATTTAAAACAATACATAATTCAATAACATCCAGAGGTATAAAGGTGCACTATTAGTGATAATCAATACTAAACATAATAACACCAATTAAGATAATAGCAGTAAGTTTAACAAAGTAATTGCAAACCACCTTCAGTGATTAAGGGTTCAGAAAAGATTAATTTTATGATATGAGAAAATGACCTAGGGTCAACTTAAGTAATTGCAGAATATCGAGTGTTTGGTTCATAAAATAGTCTAATATTTTATAATAGCCATGAGTAAGCAAAATAATTTCCCAATTTCAAATTTCGGCAAGGAATCGTTTTTAAAAACTAAGTAAATCTTGAATGCTATAATTTGATTGTATAAATCTATTCTTTTAAACAGTTTGTTTAACTTACATCATTTGAATAAAAAATTGGCATAGTTTTGTTATGTTGCAATAAACCAAAGATATCGAAACTGTTATATTATCTCATTAGAAAAAGCTATTATGTGAATGACGCAGTTGTCATTCTTAACACATCTTAACAAATGTGACTTAATAAATTTAAAATTGACATCTATTGCTGTACTACGAGATAGCATCCTTGACATTTAAAGATAACGAGAGTTAAGGATTTTGTGAAACTGGACTCAGTTTTTGTAACTTATAGACTTATATTCATTTCAACCGCCTATGTTCCACTGCTTTCCTGGAGATAGTTTTTGAGTAATAAAATGTAACACGTTTTATATGATTTCCAAAGGTCTAATGATTTTGTTTGTACTATAGGCTAATCAACTGAGGGCAGAGGTGGGTTTGTGTAGCAAAATTTGGAGTTAAGGCTTTTCTATTTCTTTCTTACTGGGAGGAGAAAAACAATAAAAAAGCAATAAAATGTTAGGTTTTTTTGCGACTAATAGTTTACTTAAGATAGAATTAGAGTGCCTTTTTATTGTTTACTTGTTACCTATATGTACAAAAAAATAAATAAAAAATAAGCTATTCCTCAACATATAGTCTACATACAAATCCTCAAGTGACTGGTCTGATTAGAAAATGTCTGAAAAGTTATTAACTCAATGTAAAAAAGTTTTATGTAAGTCTCGTTAAGATAACTGTTTAGTTATTCAATAACAAAAGAAGGGGACAGTCGAAAAAATAATGGCTAACCCGTACACACTTTGTTAAGCCATTACAATTCAGAAATAAAGAAAGTCTAATTGGGATAAATGAAATGATGTATTACACAGATGAGAGTTAATAAATAATGTGTTAGAATAAATTTAAATAATTTAATTATTACTAATGCCAATTTAGAAGAAACCTTCCCCAATTACAGCAAAACTCTTATTATAATGAAGTCATGATAACCATCACTGGATAAGTAAACTGAGGAAAAAGTTGGGGTGAAAGTGACTTTGGTGGGAACAAGTAGCTTATTAGTACGGTTTATTTGAACACTTTACTGTCGTTAAAAGGACACCACTTTTCATTTAATTTTATATTTATTTACGAAATATCCTTCAAATAAGAAATATTTTCAAAGATAGTAACTTTCAGAATTTGTTGAATTTAATACTTATTATTATTTTGTTTTTAAAATTTGCTTGCTAATAAATAATTTTATTGTAGCTTCAAGGCTAACATTGAATTACGAGTTCAATGAAACTTATTTGGTGATACAAGGTCGACAAATATTAGACACATGTCCAAGGGGGTTCTTGCAAATCCATCCTGACAAATAAGAAATTTTTTTTTATATATTTTATATTATCATAACAACCTTGCCTCAGTTACTATACACTAATCGATTTGTTATTTTTTTTGTAAAATAAGAAAAAAAGATTGTTGATCCTATTAAATGAGTTTAAGTGTATAAAGATTTCAAAAAACAAAAGTAGCTTCAACAATAGAAGACCGAAAAAAATTCGATAAACAAAAATCAAGTAGTTTTTAGTATTTTTTGAGACTCTCAAATACGAATTTTCATATAAATTAAAACTTTTTAGGCTAGATTTAGAAATTTTTCTATGTTTAAAACTGCTTTTTCTCCCATAAAGGCATAAAATCTATAAGATATCAATATAGGTAAGAAGGGTAGATATGGATAAAGATGGCAACATTTGTAGTTACATTTGATTTGGGTAACATTATCACAAAGTTATGAATTCATTTCCAGAACGCGGGATTAAACAGATAAAAATTTTTTCTAAAAATCAAAACCAAAAATTGTTTAATTTATATTAAAATTCGTATTTTAGGGATTCAAAAGACGCTGACTTGATTTTTCCTGAACAAAATTATTTTGGTATACTCAAGCTACTCTTAGTTTTCGAATTATTACATTCACTTAGCTATATAGGAAATATATAGTAAGCGGAAGAATTACTATGTTGAAAAATTTCAAATTCCAGATTTCAACGCTTTTAGGTCCTCGAAGTCCTAATAATCAAGTCTCGTAAAATTGTCAGCGTACGTACGTGGTCAGTCAAGCTCGAAAACTAAAAATCTTATAAAACTGAAACTACATATTTCGGAGATGAGTAAGCCTGGGATGTTGCAGGAGATTTTTCATTACAATCGACCAAACACTTTATAGAATCGATGTTTTACATTTTTTCGATTTCCTCAAAACGGCTCCAGCACGATTTCGATTAAACTCGGTGAATCAATGTACAATAAAGTGATTTTTAATAATATCTATGTTTTTCCTCTTTGAAACCGTTAAATAGGGCTTAAATACCGAATTTTTAAAAAATGTCCGCCAAAGTAACTTTGATTTTGATCATTTGAAAAAAAAAAAATAGTAATAATAAACAATGGATAAACACAAAATATTAAAGAATTTTATGAATAACTAAAGGAGTAAAATGGAAAATAGAAACATCAGATCCGAACGAGAAAACCCGATACCGCTAGATCTTTCCCGATAGAATTACAACCGCGTGATCTTTTGTTAAACTATTTGAATCTAGGTAGGAACAAAATTTATACTCGTTATTCTAAACTCGAAAATAACAGAAAAATAGTAAATGATTTTCGCCTTCACTGGTCTTAAACTTTTTTTTTTTAATGGGAACCACAAAAATAGGGACAACTTCAACACAAGCCCACCAATCTACATAAAATTTGGGGACTATGTAGGGTAGAGTAAGTGAAAGTTGTGAGATAGGCTCACAGCTTCTGAGTTTTAATATTTATTTAAATGAAAATTTGTATTTAATGGTTTCAGAATACGCCAGACACGAATCTGACTTTATTTTTCCTCTACTATTTTTTGTAGACTACTTTAGTTGAAGCTACTGTTGGTTTTTATGTTTTTTTGAAACTTGTGTAAGATTAAAAACAATCTCTATCCTCAGGGGAAGTTTCATACCGTCAATTAAAAGCTACTTGAATGGAGATTGAGATGAAGAGCGTTTCCTACAACTGACCAACTAGGTCAATCCAATTACAGACTCCTCTTAACGAGAAGCATTGTGTGTATATAGCGGCAATCTACTACACGACACTTCAATGGTCAGCAGGTGCTCCTCAGTGCTATTCAACTGGCGCCATTACCTCAGCTTAACCCTCGCTAAGTTAGTAATTATCCATGTAATTACTCCCGAACAAGGATCATCCATCAGATCCTATCAAAGGGAACCTAGCTTCTGTCTGAATTGAATGCACATAAAAAAATCAAAAGGTTTTTACTGCTCTAAAAAAAAAAAAAAACGTAAGCAGCAGAGTTCCATTTCAAAGGTCGTATTTGTCCAGCATTCTTTTTTTTTTTTTTGGAAACAGATGAAAAGTGATTTAATTGGTTCATTAATGCTTTAGAGGGCCAAAAAAAAAAAGTTGGAATCAGAGAAAAAAAAGTTGAAACCTCCTAAAGTCACTTCCCTCAATTGACAAACGATTTTCCAACCCTATAAGCCAATTTTGAGGGGCAATACAGGTGTAGAAAATGTTAAAGGTCCTTCGAATAGGACGGAGTGCAGGTTGAAATTAACATTTACTTTTATGGTATTGAGCTGCCTAGAAGATAATCCTGTATACCGAGTTTCAGCTTATTTCATCCAGGCAGGTATATAACAAAACTATGAACCCATAGGGAATAAACGTGGTGCGGATAATTCTGTTATCAAAATTAATATTTATAGAAGATTAATTATTTAATTAATTGCTCAGTGCGTTAACTTCAAATGCTTTAAAATTGTTAGATATGCTTCTGATTTACTAATTTCAACAGAAAAAGCTCTTTATTTCCTCAATAGAGACCTTACAGAATTTTGGTTAGCTTATAATATCACAAATACTTTATGTTTAACTTTCAAACTCTTTTGCATTCAACGGTTAATAAAAAAATATATATTATTCATTTATTATTATTTTATTTTTTTAACTCCCAGCCTACTAAACATAAACGTTTTCACAATATACAAAAATAAGTGAGGAAGCTTTCTTGAATAAACAATAAATGAAGTAATAAATCTTATATACTGTTATTTGTAAGGACCGCCATAAGATCGCAGGATTAAAACAAAACTTTACGAGTGAAAGTTGAAACAACCGTAAAAATTGAAAATCTTGAAACTAACATAAAAAAGTAAATAAATAAAATCAAATGAAAACTTTTAGTACTCCTAAATAATAAAATTTTAATAACGGTTATAAAACAATCCAAGTAGAAAATTAAAGTGCATCAGAGAATATAGAATTAAGAGTTGTACAGGATTATTGCTGAATGTTATGTTTGATATTTTTTGTATTGCATAGCCTAAAAAGTTTTGTGACAGGTAAAAATTCTTCCTTTATCAAATTTGTTTTTGTATATACTTATACCCATACATACAAAAAGCAAAAGCTACTACCCCACTATTTGCTACAAAGACTTCTATTTTGACTTGCTTAAATAACATTTGTAGAGTTTATTTCTGATAAATGTATGCTTGAAATTTGGAATTTAAATGCAAAAGTTCTATAACAATCTAATTTCCGCTCTAACGTGATGTTGTTTCTACATAACGTAACATATATATTTTTGAAGTTACCGAGTTCGACTGTATTGTATAATATAATTTTTTTTTCTTTAAAACCCTTTGGTGATACATATTAATTTTCATAATTTGTTAGACATCAGAAAATATATATTACATGTAATAATTTTTTTTTTTTATATTTTGCAGATAACTGGAGAAACGCTGATAAGTCTACGGGAACTGTGATCACTTTTAGGAATAGAACTATTTTACCTTCTTTAGAGCCCTTTAAAAACGTTTTTCTTTTAAATAAAAAGTTCGTAAATTTGTAGTAATAATTCAGGAAAACTTTCAATTGTTTACACCATTAACGGACTAATTTTGACAATACTGATTTATTGGGTCAAAATTATTTATAATTTATTATATTGCCCCAGTCTCGTGTTGCGTCGTCAGTAGTTTATAAGTGATTAAACTACTAGCAAATATATTACATTAATTACCATATCTAAAGGTACATATATGTGCAATTATGCAATTTAGACGACCGGAAAGGTTATCTCTCCAACCTCCGAGTTTCACCTTTTCCCTCTTAGAGACACAGTACCCATGATAGATTTATGCCGAACATGACTATTTCTTCACTACTGTTGCTAAACGGCAAGGTGTGCAGCGGAGGAGCGATACACCATACCATTCTATCGATTACTTGGAGAAGAGATTTGTGCTGGAGCCTCCATAATCCAAGATGGCTGTGGACAGCCTTCGTGGCGGAGGGGAGAGTGAAAACTTATTGGGATCTCACCTGCTCGTACCTCCATTGATCCATGGAAGGTGGAACCAGGCACCGCTGAAGATGATGTTTTCTTCAACCGTTCCAACCTATCATCCCCGGTCACCCCTTTCGACTTTAGGGTGGGTACGGAGATCGATCAGTATTGTAAAAAAAAAAAAAGTGCGGATGGGCTATTTTAATAATAGTAAAATATGGATATCGTAAATTGGGTTAAACAAAGTTTTTTTTAGCTTAAACAGTAGTGAAAAAACTTTCCCAAAACTTTAATAAAAACTACAATTTTAATTTTTCATAAACAAACACTTCGAAATAATCCTCCATCTTCAGGGTCTATTTTTTCAAAATTTTAACCATACAACAATAAATAATAAATACGATGGAACACTTATTTTTGAATGGACCCTCAATGTGACAGGTAGGTCCATCGAGATATTTATTTTTCTTACATTTCTGGGTACTGAACTCTTTAAATTTTTTCTTAGGAAATATCAACCATTTTCATATAAATAAATAAATTAGTACAATAACGCTTAAGGCCTGTTCCAATAACCGCTTCTGACTATCCGGGACTGTACAGAGCATGCGGTTTGATTCCCAAAACCTGTACAGCGCATGCTCCGTTGATATAAAAAGTAGACCAACAGACCCACCTACCGCTTTATAGGTTAACAACCATTAATTACATTATCTAATAAAAATTATAACAAAGTTTCATTATATTTACAATTTTGATTAGTTCCCCACGTATTATCTTGCATGGGATATGAATAATGTTTTTATAAAATTGAATAGTCTGGTATCACCTAAATACTAACGCAGATATATACAACGATTTTTATAAGAGGAAAGACATTACTATTTCTTTATTTAGACCAAGTCACTAATTGATACTTAATTATTCTAGAAGGACATTAGTACTATAATTAAATTTATTATCATTTTAAATTGCTAATTTTTGTAGAATAATTACATTTGTTCATAATATTGTCAGTTGAATAAATAACAAACAAATGTTTTGGACATACAGTAAGCAAAGATGGAATTATCAAAGTTAGAAGTAATCAACATTATTGATAGAAAACTACTACTTCATCAGTTAAGTGCTATTTTTTTCACCGTCACTTCATTATTTATACCATCAACCCGACCATTATATTTAGTTTGGAGATTCCACAGTACAAAATATGTAATAAAAAAATTGCTAATTAATTTAAAGGCAACAGCTGTTAAAAGGAAAAGTGGTGCAATTCTTACATGTAATGTTCATCAAATATAATCAATTAACTGCTAAGTGCATTAACTTCAAATACAGGTATACAGTTTCATATAATAGAGACTGCCTAATTTTAACATAAAATGTAATTATTCACAAAAAAACTTAACAGAACTTTCTAAAAAGTATGGAAAAAAATAACTTTCCTTTTGAAAAGAGTTATTGATTTTCTTTTTTCAAATAATTTAAAACTGTTTAACAAGAAATTTTACTTATATGATTTGTATGAACCTATTTACATCTGCATAAAGGCGCATAAACAAAATTTTCGTATTATAGATCTTATATTTAAAAGAAAATATTTATTTGATATTTCAAGACAAAAATGTTCTTGAAAGAGCTTTTATTATACAAGTTATAACAATAAAAACCATTTAACATAAAAATTATGACGTGAATGATTTTATTAGCACATAATAAAAGTTTACAAACGAATTCTTCCATATCTGTTACAAAAAATTCCTAAGAAAAATTAAAAGTGAGAACAAGTAATTTATAAAAATAAAATTGCACAATTATTTTCGGATCCAGGTCAATTGATTTAAAAAAGTGTCTATACATTAAGTTACTAAGTGAGATATAAAACATTACTAAGCTCAGTAATTTCAAATTATTTTGTTAACCATCCTTACTAAGACCCCTAATGGGATATAGAGGGTTAGGTTATTTTTTCCTTCTTTTAATTATTTGCTTTCCAAGCCTACTCACAACTTGACATAGCTACCCTGACATGGATGGAAGATGTCTAGATGTAAACGCAGACGTGTGCGTGCGCGCGCAAGAACGTGTTTATGTGTGTGGGTATGTATGAATATGTAAACGTGGATGCGGGCATATGTTTATGCACAGGTGTATGAATTTTTGACTATTTTTTAATTTTAGCAGGAATGTATGTGCATATGTAAATACAGGCATGTATAAATGAATGGGTGTATGATTTAGAAATATACACTGCGTGGGATATAAACATGAACGCTATATTGTAATATGGATAGATAATACAAGAGATAAGTAGATGATAAAATAAAGATAAATGGAACTCGTTATGACAAGCTGTTGATCAAGAGCTGTTTCCAAGCCATTGAGCCACCGTCGCTGATTCGGACCCCATCAAGCCTCCACTTTCCTTTTTCCATGCTCGGTTACCTCTCCACTGTCCCCTATTTCCACATCGCCTTTTTCATCTTGCTACGGGGCACGTACTACAAATGTACTAGGATATTCAGGAAGGGATACATCAGAGGACGCGTTGTGTATACCTGATGCAGCTTTTGATGTTGGTCTTGATGATATGTCATTGATAATACCAACAAGAGCTTTGAGAATAAGATGTTATTAGAATGGAAGATGACCGTAGTCATCACCCTGCAGCATTTGTAAGGTTTGTCATCAAATAGATGGAAAGACATTTGGCTTTCAGGATAATGCAGGATAGCTGAAAAGAACATGCTGATGACTTTTTTGTTTCAAAAACTGTAGCAGCTAAGATAGTTTGGAATATATTGCTTCATCAAATAATTAATCAGGATTTCGGATTGGAACGACGGCACATAAAAAGAAAAAGTGATCGATTTGATTTGATTATAAACATACATCATTAGAATTCCATGAACATTAATCGACCTCTCAATATGTAAATCATTACCAGGCAACTTCCAGGAGACGATGAGCAAAAACAACAGCAATTATTTATTTTTTTTAACATGGTTTTATGATGCCATTATAATGTATTATTTACCGAAAAATATTTTTAAAAAAAAACAAAAAAAAAAAAAAACGTATCAATAGATGTCAGTAGTAAAAGACAGAATATGGTCGTAAATGGTTATGCATTTTACAATGCTAAATAGAACATTCAGAAATGGACAATGTAATTCCAAACAAACATTCCCGAAGGTTAGAAGTAAGGAGTAGGGGAGAGCAAGATTTATTTATGTACTACCAAATTTACGCGTCAGCAAAGAGACAATTTTTAAATTACTAGTAATTATTTGTCATTATTGAGAATTTCAGAATTTTATTAATATTGAAGCGTCAATTCGGGTCATAGAGAGGTAGATACGAACGAAAAATCTTATTACCAAAATTGTCTCTCTTTGTACCCCTTACCTCCTAATCAACTCATTTGTTCTTTAGAGCAGACTAAAAAAACTACTCTGGGAGGGCGGCGAAAAACGTATTAATCATATTTCTAAATATTTAACAGAGAATGACCGAAATAGGTTGCGGCTTATAAACAATGTATTTCGGTCATTTTCTAACTTAGACTTTTATCGCCAGCCTCTCTGTCCCCTCTTTCCTCCCCCTCAGAATTACCAACCTTAATTGTTATCGAAAGGTTTTGTACTAACAAAATAGCTATAAGAGATTAACAATAAGTAAATAATATATAAGATGGTCAGTCATAGTTGCGGTTAAGAATAATAATTAAAAACAGTATCATAAATAGTTATCAATGACCAAAGTTTCGATCCTTATTCCAGGTCTTCATTAGGACTGTTGAGATTGGTAGAGGTATACTGGAGAAATAAACCAAGAAATTCGAGTTGGTTTTATTCAATTTGTTTGTTTCTTTTTTTACTTGTTTAACTCCGCTAATTTTAAAAGTTCCGAAGAAGACCCGTAGGGTGGATCGAAACGTGGTTAAAAACTATTTCTTAATTTTTCTTCTTGACTGTACTCATCTGCTTTTAATTCATAGACGGTGTCAACCATCCATAAATAATTTTAGAAAAAAAATTGTGATGTTTTTTGTTTATGCCTTTGCAAATGTGATTCCATCTGTATTTCAAACATTCCGCACCCAGGACTATCCAAATAATTGTACTTACATTGTGATTTAAAACGTTTTGTTGAGTTAGACCACTTATGCGTGTGTTAGCATATCGTTCCTATGGAGAAGGTTCTAAGCAAATAATATGTTCATGTCTAACTCATATTTATCTTCACTGTTAATTAATTTGAATATAATGTTCAAATATATAATTTTGACTTATTATGAAAGGGATAATAATTTAATTTTTTTTTAGCTCCACTAAACCATCAAATTCCTCCCGAATCCAATCCTTACAGTTCTAAAATCCTTTGAAAAATCCTTAACGCTCCTTACTTTGTCACAAATCAAGTCATCCAACATGACCTCAATGTCCTATATGTTGGCGATTTGGCCAAAACCAGAAACTATTCCTTCCATGGAAAACTTCCCAACCGCCCAAATCCACTTGTTTCTAACCTGGCTTCTCCTTCATTACCTAATAATCCTCCTAGGCATCTGAAAAGAAGAGGGCCTCGAGATCTTCTCCTCTAGAAATGTTATTGGAGTTCTATCAGTGGGTAGATTCTCCACATGTTTGTATCATGTCACTATCTCATATACAGCAAATTCACTTGTTTTATACATGATATACAGTTGTAAATAACAATAAATAAATGATTTAAAAAAAAAATTAATATTCAATAGCAGGCGCAGTCAGATGATTCCTGTCCTGGGTGACGTGGGAGAAAACTATTTCCGTGAAAGAAAGGTATTGGACCACGGTGTGTATAAAAATGGGTCAATCATACTTCCCTGTGAAACATCAGTTTCAGTTAGTTATACGGAAGAGACCTACGTTTTCATCCTGCATATAGAAATCCACACGGAAAATATTATGCAATAATTATATAAATATATTAGGATGTGACTATTTTGCTACGGAAGTATCATTGTACGGTTTTGTTTTAAAATTACGGCGGGATCATGCAAATCGAAACTGTGAAAATAATAGAAATTCATCAGCTATTTTTAATTAATTAAGATTAAAAAATAATCAATATCATATTATCCAATTAATAGAACCAAAAGAACATAACAATGGTAGATAGATATTTTGCTCATTATCATCATAATCCATCATAGAACTACATAATAATTAACTGGTGGATCTGAAAGTAAAAAAACAATAGCCTAGGTTGACTTTTACTGCACCTTAAATACAATACAATTCAAAATTCCCACCATACGATTTGTGAGGTGAAAAAACGAAACATTAAGTTTTCTCAATGTGTTGCGGAATAGTTAGTGTGAAAACAATATCACATATTGAATAAAATAGAAATTCAACAAACGAAACAGTAAAATAATTAAATAAAAAACAATACAATTCTAAACCATGGCTAGCCTATAAACTAATATTAATTTTAAAGTAATAAAAGACCAGTAATTTAAATATTTTAATTTATGAAAAAGATGATTATGGATGGGGTCAAAAGAAAACAAAAATAGTTAATAACTATTTATTTGCCAACGTTTTGCTCCACTTTTTTGAAAGAGATTCATCAGAGCTAAAAAGATATAATAAACAACTAAACATATTATGATATAATAAGATAAAATACAAAAGGTAAATTAAAATAGGGTTAAAATTATATAAATATAAGTGAAGACAAGATAATATACAAATGAAAGAGAAGAGTAAATAAAATAGTATAAACATAAATTAGACAATGATATTCTTATCATTGTCTAATTTATAATTATACTATTTTATTTACTCTTCTCTTTCATTTGTATATTATTTTGTTTTCATTTATCTTATTTAATTTAGTAGATCGAGGTTGATAAAAATGAAATGTAACCATCTAGGTTCCAACCTGAACATTAAAAGTTCATCAAATTTGTATCCACGAACAAGGATTTGACTACAGATAAAATAGAACTAAATTTGTTCCATGATGCCTAAAAAGTTAAATGTAACTGTAAATTTTGATTCCGAGGAGTTTTTGTATTCTGTATGAATTTCAAACATCTCTACCTTAGGTAGTGAGGAAGCAAAATATATGAATAAAAACTAATTAAATTTAGTTTAATCGCCATTCTACAACCCATTAACTTCATCGAGTCATAGACTTCATAGCTTCTGCTTTCGAAAAGAAACTATATGTAACAGGTGCCTTTCTCGACGTACAACAAGCATTCGATAGAGTTTGGCATGCAGGACTCCTGTGAACTGAAATGAGTTCTTCCCAGCACCTACTATCTAATCCTAAAGTCTTATTTAGAAGAGAGATACTTCCAGATGCGACAGGGCTCATCACTATCCTCATATTTCGCAGCAGAAGCTGGAGTTACACAGAGATCTATACTAGCGCCATTATTATACACTTTGTATACGCCCGATTTACCCACAATGGAACACACTCTCACGGCCACATATGCCAACGACACAGCCATTTTAGCCAAGCATGGCGACCCAGCACAAGCCTCAGAACAATTACAAATACACCTAGCTCACATCCATGAATGGTGCATCAAATGGAGAACTGGGATAAACACTGAGAAATCAGTTCAAATACCTTTTACGCTCCGTCGCGGTCTATGTCCTCCAGTTTTTTTAAACGAAGGAAGTTTAACCCGGACAGACACAGTAAAATACCTTGGATTGACATTAGACAAACTACTTACATGGACCTACCACTTAAAAATAACAAAACAAAAGCTTAATTTCCGACTTAAATCATTATTTCATCTTTTAAATAAACGATCAAAATTACCACTTTCAGAAAAACTAAAGATTTATACTTACCTTCTCAGACCAATTCGGACTTACGGTGCACAAATTTACGGATATGGCAAAAAAACTAACTTAATGAAACTGCAACAGTTTCAATCAAAATTACTAAGACTGATCAGTAGCGCTCTCCCTTACATCAGTAACAATAACTTACACAAAGACTTACGAACTCCCTACGTACAAACAACCATTAAATCATTATATTAACGGTTCCTACACACACTAACCCTCTAATTTAAGGACTATCAACACTAGACTTACCAGATACGAGACGAGGTTTACGAAGGAGCTGGAATAGGGACCTCTTAAATTGATTTTTAAACTTCAATTTTAATGGAGAGGCATCATTGGATGACCTTAACCTTCATGACAATTTTTTTTTCTCTCTCTCTACATCTTATTCGCTGGTTGTAAAAATACTTTTACAGTTGTGAATAAACTAAATAAAATAAAAAAAACAAAAAAACATTCAGTTTAAAACCAAAAAATACAGTGAGAGAAACCTTTTGGTTTCTCTCACTGTATTTTTTGGTAATCTAACAAAGAAAAATGGAACTCTTTCTCAGTAATATATCTTAGTTCAAGCCTTTGCCAAATTAACAAGATGTCTGACAGCGGAACTGATTGTGGGTTGAGAACAATACATCAGTAAACTATAGTAGGGAAGTAAGTGCGGATGTCCTTTCGAAACACTGCTTATAATCTATATGATTTCGAATGTCAGTGAAAGCTATCATTACGATGAATGCAACCTCACAAGCTGCAAGAGAGTAAAACAAGAGATGGCAACTTAAGGTAAGGAAGATAATTTCAACTCAATGTATTTCAAAGTAAAGGAATAAAAATGACGTAGACCAAACAATATTGTTAGAAATATATTTATCAACCACATATGTTAATATTGGAGGAAGATAGTCCGGGTGCGGTCAACAAAGGTTTCAAAATAGTAACAAAAAATTGTTTATTGTTAACCAACTTTTCACCCCACATTGCAGGGCTGATAAGAATGACGTTCTGATGCCAACTGGGGTTTGTTGGTTGTTGAGGAAACGTTGGTTAACAATAAATAGTTTTTTTGTTACTATTTTAGGTACCCAGACAGAAGCCACCCGGACTATCTTCCTCCGATCTACTTTATGCTATCAACTATCTTCTTCCAATACACATATGTTAATTAATCAACATATGATTATTTTTTATTTAAAAATCGTCATTATGGGCTACTTTAGCCAACTATTTGGAAAAAAAATGTATTCAAGTCCCAATAGACCTGAGTACCTTTTTTTACACAGCTCTACTAATATAAATCTAATTTATGAAGACTTATTTTTTTTTTTAGGGGTACTACTTTTTTACTTTTTGGGTAATTTTTTTTATTATGTTTTTTTTTTTAGCTGGACCAACGATACCTGCATGTTTCTTTTTTTTTAAAGGCACTATAAAAGTTACCAGGGTGAATAAAAAAAAGTCGTCCTGCAAAATTATCATTTTTATATGCATCAACACAAGTCAATTTTTATTTTATGACCAATTAATAACTAGTCTGCATTTATTGCTTTGAGATTATAAATACTTATGTTTGCTAATCGAATATTGTACATATGAGTAAAAATTCTAACACTTAAACAAAATATGATAAATTTATACGATGTAAATTTTCCAATCTGATTACCTGTAGCTTAATGTTAGATATTAATCGAGTGTGGTTATTGAAAATTTGAATTTCTGTCTTTGTCTATCCAGTAAGTAAATATAATAATAATATAATTAGACAATTAGTAATTAGTATTAGAATAATTAGTAATTAATATAATTACTTGAAAATTATTAAATAACTCGCTAATGAAAATTGTTTGGTGACTAGGCAATGTTTTCAAACTTTTATTAATACATCTGATGGAAATTCTTTGAACAATTTAATTAGATATTCTATGTGAACCTCCCCCAGTCCCAATGTTACGAAGGGATACAGTCCAAGATTTCGCCCCGGCCTACGCCACTGGCTTGCATTCAAATTTTCTACGGGGCTCCAAAACAATCCAATCTTCATCTGGGACTAAAATGAAAATTGTGTCTGTTTAAAAATTGCGATTTAGAAAAAAAAAACTTCAAAAGTGACTTGGACAAAAACATACAGAGGTACACAAGTCAGATTTCAAATCAGTAAGAAACAAAAACTTTAAGTATTATACAGCTTTACACGCAGCTAAAAAAAAAATACGCAAATATTAAACATAAGGTACAAATCAATATACAGTTTTTATATAAACATAAAGAAAAAAAAAGAAACGAAACGAAAAGTAACGAATCGCGGAATGATCGTGATAATGCACTAATTACAGTTATTGCGCAATCAGATATTAAGAATTAAACAATTGAACTAGAAATAAATGGTTACTGATTTATTATTGAGAACATTAAAATACCTTACTATATTAAATTGTAGAGTAAAATAAATAATGCAGAAACAATCTTCTGTTTTTATTCAGGTTATCATGATATTAATATTCCCATCACTTTTATTCCTAACGGATTATTTCTCTCCTGTAAGTGAGAGATTTTCCTCCTATTTTCCGGTATATAATATTTCATCCAACATTTTTTTTTCTTAGTTTTTTTTTAGCATCTAAATTATTAAAGGAAAACAATACAGTGGAAGAAAGAAAAAAAGTTGAACTGGAGAGGAAAAGATATACTAAAAATTATTTAATATTTTTATGATGCAATACCAGAGGTCGGATATACATAATAAATTAAGATAGTGTATAATAAAAATATTTATTATTTCTTTCTAAATAATAATAGCCCTATAATAGTAAATACTGGAAAACACACCATTGGTAAAAAGTAAATTCTATTTTTTCAAGCCAATAGTATTTTTATACTTTCGTTACATTTTAAATAAATGAGAAAAAATAAGCAGCTGTAACATTAATCTCTAAAGCATTTACCTTTAACAGTGATTCTACTAATTAATTAAATGAAACGTATTGATCAAACAAGAAGAATGTATATAATTATTATGTTTCTCGAGATAAGAAAACAAAACATCACAACATATGCTACAAAATTATGTGTTACATTTCCATTTAACAACACCGAGATGCAGGGCTATCTCAATGAAAAAGTCACGTCCCACCACGTATCATGACAGATTAACTATCACATCGAAGGCTTACTTCACAGTAGTGCTGTAAATTTACAATAACTTTACAAACAATTCAATTAAAGGTTCTCTGTTTTAGATAAATTATAACTTTTCAATTATTTTTTTGAAAAAAACAGATTTAGGTATACATGACCACCTACTGAAAGCATGACCATCATATATTTTATGTGACAACAATCACAGATGATAAACAACAATTAAGAAGATTAAACTTTATAATGAGCCTACTCGAAAGACGGTATTCATATTCTCAGAATTAAGTAATGAAGTTTCGAACATTTGTTTTGAAAATATATTAATTCATTTAGGCATATATTTGTAATTTTTACTCATGGACAATGAAGATTCCAGTTATGAAGTTTTTATAAATAAATGAAAGACACCCTCCCCCCTTTTAGTAATACATTATAGTTGGGTTAGCAGGTCACGCCTGTCAGTTTATCGAAGAACAAGACAATGATGTGTATAAGTTATAAAAATTATAAAGCTGGTAAGAGACAATAAATGTGCTTATCACGCTATTCTTTTTTTTTTTTTTTAAAGGATTTCTTATGTAGGAGAAGCAGCATAGAAGACAGTTGACGGTGAAATAAAGAAACAACGTACAAAAAGAGAAAATCAAGAGGGCAAGGAAGTGGCGCTTGACATCTAGTGCCCTGACATACTCAGCCCTAATTGCAGACAAATCGTATCGCTCTTTCAGGTTGATAACTCTACAATTTGACAGTCACGTTGCCAGCGAACTTTCCCACGGTCTTTTATAATTAATCTTCGAGTTCAAGATGAAATCGTCTATATAAGAACATTATGAGGACCATCTTTCCTTAATAATAATAAGACTTTATTATTTTCATAGCACCAACGGTAAATAAACAATTTCAAACGAAATCTAAAATAAATGATTACTTTCAAAAAATATAAGAACTAAAATAACAAAACTCAGACGCACATATAAGACAGAATTAACAACACTCAAAATAAACAGATAAAATAAAAAACTGAAATAAACTGACTAACTGCTAGAATGGAATATGGAAAACAAAATAGAAACCACACATATGTTTCCCCATTTTACTCTTATCCATTTCCTTGTACGAATTAGTCCTCTATTACTTATAGTTATGTAGAATACTTAGTTACAAAACTACTGCATGTAATTTTTTCAATTTATTTTCTTAATTTATATTCGGTTCATTTTGATGCTCAATAATTAGTTAGAGAAATTATTTTTTTCAATAAAACTGTTTGTTTTTTTCAGCTTTGCGACTGTCGCGAAATATTGCCTCAATATATTTGTTTTATTATCTGATCCTCAAGATAACATATATAATATTAACA